>NC_066878.1:26862586-26952586 GCF_022985175.1 Labeo rohita
TATTGTGTTAATAAAGTATATTCTTTGTAATTCTAACTTGTGCGTGTGTTTGAGTGCTCCTCCCGGACCAGACCGGGTTTGAATCAAAGGTGGTGGCAGTAGGTACTAATTCGAAATAGAGAAGTTCACCAGTGGCCCCTAGTGGTGGCTGAATTTATTACATTATCAACACAGCTCCGAAAAAAAAAACATCCAAAAGACGGCAAGCACAAACGAACCTGTAATTATTACGGCAGTGCATCAAAATTCAGTGTAATCAATTTGCCAGAAAGAACACAGAACCTTTTCCCAACACCAACACGTGGTGCAGGTGTATATTTCTTTCGCGCCAGCTAACATTTTGAAAATACAAACATTTTAACGAATTCGAAAATTTCCTTCAGAACGGCTTTACGAACGAATTACACAAAAATTCGTTCTGCTCATGTTTCATTAATGAGCCCCAGTGTGTCTAAAATGTAATTATTCGCACCTTTACCTCATCTTAATTTTTTAAGTAAAATATTTGTTTTTTTTCTATTTTTTTTTACCAGCCAATGACGATTCTGAAAGAAAACTCGCAGTGTTTGTTATATAACGCATGCACCATTCACCAACTTTCATATGGCTGATAGAACTGCACTTGTATTTCAGTGTTTCTGTTAATGTTATGGTTATTTTAGCAAATAGTTTGCTCCGTAAAATCACCTGCATTAAGTTGAAGAGGCTAAAACTTATCACTCGACTGAATCTGCACATGTTTTAGAAAGTGTTCTTGCTCCGTTTTTCTTCATAATTCCTCAATGTATTATCAGGAGCCACTGGTATTCATTTCGTTTTCTTTTTCTTTTTTTCTCAAAATATAGTAGCCCCTGACTTGTAAACTGTCCTTGTCCAGCTCTTTCTACTATAAATACATGTTACATGCTGTTTTACATTACAGCATAGAATTTTATATTATAAATGAACATAATGACTCACCGTAAGGCAGATGTTAACATGTGGGGGGATTGCATCATCAAAAGTTTTCTCGGAAATCATTTCAGTTGTGCTACATCGAATCAGTAGGACGTCCTTCCATTCCCTTTGATTCTTTCTTGTAGTAGTAAGCGCTGGTAATTATCGCTAGTTAAGTACAGAGCAGCTGGTAAGGTGAGTACAAGTTTGTAAGGCATTAATATGTGATTCAGACCATACAGACATTTTGATAACACTTTACAATACGGGTGTACAAATATGCATTAATTCATGCTTAACTAATGCAGAGATAATCATGAGTTAATATATAACTCATGAAGAACTAAACCATTTATTAATAATTATTTTATCAGGAACAAATGAACATTCTATATGATTTATAGATTAAGTAATTAATAAATTGTTATTAGTTAAATGTGTCATAATGTATTAATTCCCTAATAACTTTTTTTTTTATTAACTAATGGTGTAAATGTGTTAATTACCACAAGGGATTGAAGCCATGCATTTCATCTTCCAGTTGTCTGCTTTAATTAATCATTAGCTAATGATTTGCAAAGATATCGTTTTGTTATGACTTTACTTGTTGAGGCACAGGACTATAAACTAATTGTTAAGTCATATGTCATTGTGGTTATGGATTTAGAATTAGTTATTCGGGAACTAATAACATAACTAATAACAATTTATTGATTACTAAATCTATGAATCATATAGAAGGTTCATTAGTTGCTCATGTAGTAATCATTAATAAATGGTTTAGTTCTTAATGAATTATACATTAACTCGTGATTATCTGTGCATTAATTAAACATGAATTAATGCATATTTGTGCACACGTACTGTAAAGTGTTACCAACATATCATCATAGTTGCCTCTGTCTGCTTATTTTCCTTATTTGTAAGTTGCTTTGGATAAAAGAATCTGCTGTATAAATAAATAAACAAGGTAAATGTTTGACACTGATAATGTGTGATATTTACAGGATAAACACAGCGCTTTGGACAGCAGCAACTCCGATAAAATGACGCAGAATTTTACAGATATATATGATGATTATTATTATGATTATTTTTATGATTTTGACGATCATCTGGAGTCCTTTAATGTACACCTGAGGAAATCTATGAAGATGATTTCTTTGGTCTTCTATTCCCTGACCTTGATCCTCGGCATTCCTGGAAATGCATTTGTCATGTATGTTGCTGGATTGAAGATGAAGAGGACCGTTAATACGGTTGGGTTTCTCAATCTAGCAATTGCCGACCTCTTGTGTTGCCTCTCCACTCTTTACTATGTTGCAGAAAACTCTCTCGAAGAAAACTGGCCATATGAATCTGTCTTCATATGCAAGATTCTCCCCTTTGTTATGTTCATCACCATGTTTGCCAGTGTTTTCACCTTGAGCTTGATTAGTCTGGATCGCTTTACGCAGGTGATCACACCGGTTTGGGCTCAAAATCATCGCAGCCTATTAATTGCACGACTGTCCTGTGTAGTGGCCTGGGTTCTGGCAGTAATTCTTAGTCTGCCTTTCATGATGTTAAGAGGGAATTCCACAGATGGTAAAAAGCAATGCCTGCTTTATAAATCTGATAAAGAGCAAATGTATAGAAACTTAAGCGTCATCAGATTTGTGTTTGGCTTTTTGGTTCCTCTCATATGCATCACAACATGCTATGGATTCATCGCACACAAGTTAGGCAGGAGTCATTTTCACTCTGGACGAGCGTTTCGCATCATGTTGGCTGTAATCGTGGCCTTTTTTCTGTGCTGGTTGCCGTATCACACAGTGCAGTTGTTAATCATGTACGGTGAGAGATCAAGTGTCTTGGCAGCTTTAGCAGTGGATCCGTTAACCATCTCTTTGGCGCATTTCAACAGCTGTCTGAACCCCACTTTGTATGTTTTCATAGGGCAGGATTTTAAAAGCAATGTTAAACTTTCTCTAAGACGTGTTTTTGAAAGAGCTTTCTCTGAGGAGGGAGCACAAGCGTCATGATCCACACAGTCATAACAAATGCAGTCAGTGTAGTGAAGATATGATCTGCTTTATTTCTATTCTAGTAATATTATTTTAATTGTTTTGATTCCAATGTCATCAACTCAGAGTCAGCAAGTCATCTAAAACCTTTTTCTCTCTCTATCTTTTAGATATATATTTTTAGAAATAAATGTGATATATTTTCAGTGATTTGTGATGAACTGTCAGCATGATGAAATACTATATGTTTTGTAATGTTTTTTGGTTGCTATCAGCTTAGAAAAAGCTTGTGATATTTCACTAATAATGGCGTGTGGTTTCTACACTGAAGTATTGAAAAAATTATGAATATACATGCATTTTACTCTCCCTTATCATGGTGATTTTGTAATTTTGGTGTGTTTTTCACTTTGGTGTTATGGAGTTATTGTGTGATGACTCAGAAGCAAAGTGCATGATGTATAAATTGTGTTTTACATATAAAATGCAAAAAGTCAAATTTTACCATTATTGTAGTATTCCGCAAATTTTTAATTGTAAATGAAGATATCAATAATCTTTAGTTCCATCTTTAGACACACTCATTTACTAAGGCAATTACTAAGAAAACTGACTAACAACGTCCTCTTTTTCGCCATGACAGGGAAGTGACCAGGAGATACTGAGAGATAACATATTTTAAGTTTCCAAATGCTTTGCTATAAATGTAAATGAATGTTACGTCAGTCTTATCGTTAGACATTTACTAAGAAAACTGGCAATTACTAATCATTTTTGTAACAACTAGTTACTCCCTTTATTATTATTTCTTTAAAACAGACATTAAGGTTTGCTAAATGCATTGTCATAAATGCAAATGTAAATAAAATGTATGTGAAAATGCTCTCTTATAACACTTTGTATACTATAAAACACTTCTGCATGTCTTTTGTGGTATAAATAGTGAGTAGTGTATTCACAGGCAAGGCAAGGCAACACTAACATGCGTTTGACCCATGTAGTGCAAAAGATTTATGACATCATGTCTCATATGATGTCAGAAAGAGCTATTATTTTTAAAGAGGGAAATGTTGTGACAGAGTTGAAGAGAAATTGAACAACCATGACAAATCCTGCATATTGTCTTTCTCAGAAAAAGCTTACTGAACAAATCATATTTAACTTTTCTTAAAAACAAGACTCTAATCTATGTAACCCAATGAGCCTTATATGAAAGACGGATGCTGGAAGGCAGGATCACATCGAGTTTAATGGCGTATGTGTGCAACAGCGTCTTTCTGTCCCAAAGGCTGCATCAAAAAACTATTTAAGTCATTTAAGTTAAAGAAATAAACTGATGTATAATGTATTCTTAGGAAATGCGTTAGAGAAGTGCTTTTGGATTTAACAATGACCTCAAATCATTCAAGCCATCTAAACTCCTAAAATCCCTTGAACTCTCTGAGCTCTTCTTATTTGTTCCTCTCTCATGCTCTCGATCACATGCTGGTTTCGAAATTGAAGCCTCTGGACCCACTCCTCACGTAACCTGAAAGAAAACATCGAGTGTTTATCATAAATGTGTTTTACTGCTGTACGCTCATGTAGGCTTTACTGTAACACAGGAATCACAATTGTGTCTCTTGATGTTATAAAACTTTGCAGAGTCTCAGCTTGGTTTCATTTTTATGAACAGTTAAAGATTTGCTAAATATTTTGAAATATACTCTGCAATCAAACATTTGGAATAATCAGATGTATTTAATGTTTTTGAAAAAAGGCTTTATTTATTTGATCAAAAATCCTTAAATATTATTGCAATCTAAAATAGCTTTTTTTTATGTGAATATATTGTAAAATAAAATTTATTCCTGTGACGCAAAGCGGAATTTTCAGCATCATTACTCCATGCTCAAGTGTCACATGATCCTTCAGAAATCATTCATGCTGATTTGCTGGCTGTTTGTTATCAGTTATTATTGGTACACAATTAATAATACATGTTTTTTCTTATTATTAATGCTAAAAACTATTTTTGCTATATTATTTGTGGAAATGGATACATTTTTCAGGATTATTTAATGAACATTCAAAATCATGTTTATTTCAAATAGAAATCTTTGTGAGATTATAAATGTCTTCACTGTAATATTTGATCAGTTCAATGCATCCATGCTGAAAAAAAAAAACCTTACCAGATTTTTAAATTGTAGTATCATACGAATTATTATTTTATATTATTATTATTATTATTTTAATACTATAATATTTCCACAAAAAAATATGAAGCAGTATGCTGTTTTCAAAGTTAATGAAATGTTTTGAGCAGAAAATCAGCATATTGTGTGAAGTGTGTATTTTCATATTAATATATTAATTTTATATTAATATACACTACCAGTCAAAAGTTTTTGAACAGTAAGATTTTTAATGTTTTTAAAGAAGTCTCTTCTGCTCACCAAGTCTGTATTTATTTGATCCAAAGTACATCATAAATATTTAAAATATTTTTACTATGTAAAATAACTCTTTTCTATTTGAATATATTTTCAAACGTAATTTAATCTTGATTTCAAAGCTGAATGTTTAGCATCATTAGAATTTTTTTCAGGTTTATTTGATGAATATAAAGTTCAGAAGAACAGCATTTATCTGAAATAGAAATCTTTGGTAACATTATAAATGTCTTTATCATCACTTTTGATCAATTTAAATAATCCTTGCTAAATAAATTATTCATTTCTGTCAATTATACTGACTCCACGCTTTTGAATGGTTGATATATAGTGCATAATGTTACAAAAGCTTTTTATTTCAGATAAATGCTGATCTTTGGATCTTTCTATTCATCAAAGAATCCTGAAAAAAAAAAAAAAAAAAAAAACTCTTGAACAACAAATCAGCATATTAGAATGATTTCTGAAGGATCATGCAATACTGAAGACTGGAGTAATGATGCTGAAAATTCAACTTTGATCATAGGAATAAATTGCATTTTAAAATATATTCAAATAGAAGGTGGTTATTTTAAATAGTAAAAATATTTCACAATTTTACTGCTGTATTTTGGATCAAATAAATGCAGTCTTGGCGAGCAGAAGCGACTTCTTTAAAAAACATTAAAAATCTTACTGTTCAAAAACTTTTGACTGGTACTGTATGTAAAAAAAATATTTTACGTATAATTTATTAATTGATATATAAGTGATATTGGTCAGTGGTGAATACAGTTTCGAAATAAACATTGTAGTGTAGAGTTAAAGATTTTTAGATTTTTATTAGCAGCTACTAAAATAATCAACTTCGACACTACTGTAAATCATGACTAACTAGCACAGCTCAAAGTAGCTTCTCAGACATTGCTCAGATTTGGATCTGAGTATTAATAACCCCTCGGATTTGCTTTGAAGCCTGTTGCGGTTCATCTGAATGAACAACGTATTCATTACACACTTAGAAAGCCGCTCTGGTCTCTTCAGCTGTTTCTATCACAACACGCTCACTTTGTTTTAAACAAGGTCCAAAGCCTGGAGATTTGTGCCAATGCATGTGCTAATCCACTCGACCTTCCAGAAGGAAACACTAGAGGGCAGCAAAAACAAGCTATGGAAGCCTGCCTGGATTTACCCATCAACCTTTGGACTCTCATTGGGATGCTTTTCATTTCCAAAAGCTAGAAACTGTTTATGGATCCTAAACTAGGTCAGAAAAACAATTATGAGTTTTTCTATTTTCTCCCTTCAGGTCCATTCCAGCAAAAGTTTGATTTTGTGACTCGAGGTCGTTTATCTTTCCATTTTGGGTTACTTGACCTAATCTTTCTTTGCAATTACCACTGTGGAAAATAAGCTTGAAAAAAGTGACAAATGGAACGAAAAGCAACACGTTGGATTATGAGTTATTCTGCGGCAGCAGTTATCAAAGAATACACACTTGGATAAAGCGCTGCTTTTCATTCTCGAGTCTTCATTTCCCGTCCTCTCAATGTGGCTTTCGATCTTCTCCTCCCAAAACTTCTTCACCCCGTATTTATCATGAACACGCGCCAAATTAATCATCTGAAACAATGAAACCAGAACATTTCAGAGTGACAGATAGCTGTGCATCAGTGCTTCTGGTATTCCTCCCAACTATAGCGAATTGTCATTTTTCATTGGAGCATGCAATATCTGTAGATCCTTATTATACATGGACGAACCATTTTTTACAGCGAATGATTGTATTCCAAGCAAACTAAGACAAACTGCACTTGGCACATAATTTATAATCAAGATAAATGAGAACATTTCCAAGACACTTTGCATTAAATTTGAGAATGCTCTTCAATGCACATGCAGCACAATTTCACTTTTGCTTCCTGCTTACAAGTTCAGAAACCGTGTTTGACGTTTTAGCAACAAAATGAAGAGCAAATGATGCACATTAGTTTTATCTGACAAGCATGATCACGATTCTTCCTCATCAAAATGCATCCAAATGACATGCAATCACAATTAGATTTTATTATAGTCAGTGCCAATTAACTTCCAATGTGATTCTTTAACTGACAAGCCCACAAATCTACTAGCTTCTTAAATCCAAGGTAACAAGTTTAGGTTTTAAAAACATTAAGGAAACATGTACATTGTAACTTTGTGTTTACCCAGAATGTAACATTATTTGAATGTTTATTTGTAACATTCTAAGAATGCTGAATTGTCCCATTTAATTAGTTAGAACATTTTTAAATGCTACAGAAATGTTTCTTACGTTCTTCTTACTTTATTTTCACACCGAATGCAACATTTTTTGAACATTTATTTTTAATATTCTAAGAATGTCAAATGTTTCTCTTTGTGATTAGAACATTTGGTTACAAAAACATTTCTTACAGTGTTCTCAACTTTATTTTCACCCAAAATATGTTATTTGAACATTTCTTTTTAATATTAAAAAAAAAAAAAAAAAAAAAAAAAACGCTAAATTGTCCAGTTTCTTGCCATTATAGCATTATTTTACTTTTTTAACATTTCAGTAACTTTTTCTTCCAAAATCTAACGTTATTTGAACGATTATTTTTAACATTCAAAAAATGTTGAATTGTTCAGTTTTCTTGTTGTTGTAACATTATTATTTAAAGGTTACAAAAATGTTTTTACAACATTCAGCGTAATTCATTTTCGCCCAAAATATAACGCTGTTCGAATTTTAATTTTTAATATGTTAAAAATTTATTTTCTTGTCGTGATAAAATTATTTAAAGGTTACAAAAACATTTTAGTAACTTTTTTACCAAAATATAACGTCATTTGAACATTTATTTTTAATATCAACAACAACAACAAAAAATACGTTGAACTGTCCAGTTTTCTTGTTGTTGTGACATTATTAAAGGTTACAAAAACATTTTACAACATCCTACGAAATTAATTTTCACCCAAAATATAACGTCATTTACATTTATATGTAACATGCTAAGAATGTAGAAAAGACTAGTTTTCTTGTCATTATAGCATTATTTAAAGGTTGCAAAAACGTTTTTGAACATTTATTTCAAAAAACATTTTAAAAAAAAAGTTTTTTATTATTTTTATGCAGCGTGACGTGAAGCGGAATTCCTAAAACCCCCTTAGCTGTTATATAATCACTGTGAACCATGGCTTCACGGGACATATTGCTTTTATAAAACGGTTATTCGTAGTAGGGTTTCACAAAAAAAAAAAAGTGAAAATAAAGTGTAATAATATAAGTAAAAACAGTATTCTTCCACCAAACAATGTAGTACCTCAGAAATAGTTGTGGTTGCAACAAAGTGGTTGCCAAGCAACACACAGAAGTAAACAAATGTGTATGTTTGTAGAGTAGTTTACAACAGTTTCAGTAGTTTCAAACGCAGCTCAGCCAATCAGAATCAAAGACCGGAACTATCTGCTTTATAAAAAACACTTTCAGCATTCTACTATCTTTATTTTAATCCAAAATGTAGCATTATTGGAATGTTTGTTTTTAATATTCTAAGAACATTTAAGTGTCTATTTTTTGTTGTTTTGTTGTGATTTTAACATTTTTTAAAAGTTATGTTTATCAAGTATAAATAACATTATAAGGATATTTAGAGTATTTCGATCGTAGAATGTTTTCTCAACATTGTGAGAATGTATATAAAGTATTAATAAAGCCATAAGAATGTTCCATAAATGATACTTTCAGAACCATGTAAGAACTTTTAAAAACATTAGTGAATGTTCTCTGTTAGCTGGGTTATGACTTGGCAGCATAAAATTCATAGGGAGTACCTTTTTTTTTTTGCAGGTCTTGACCAATTAACCCCCAAATGAGCTGCACTTCCTGTCAAGAGAAAATATCAAAATACTGAGAAAATTCAGAAAAAGACACAATCAATCTGAACAGCAACTTACAGAAGATCCAGTTGAAGCGTGGCGCTCAGGTACAGGCCTGCCTCGCTGGGCGATCTGGCATTTTCTCTTCTCTTCCCTTTCTCTTTCCCTACGATCTCATCATCGTTTATTTCTGGAGCAAAAACATAAAAGACAAATGGAGCTCTGACCCACAGTATTGGTGTGTTTAAGCCAAGAGGAATGCCACCATTCCCATTGGAGTCTGCAACTTACCACACCAAATGCCACTGCTGGACTTACAGGGTTTAGAGGAAAGCAGGCCGGTCCCATCACATGTCACTCTCATCAGTCTCCCGCTTGCTACAAACAAAATGTACCATTGTGATCATAATTACCACGTCAGGGTCATAAGTACTTCTGGAGGTCGTGTGGCTCAACAAGTGATATCATGGGTCTGATATACATATACTGATAAACATATTAACTACATGACATTCAAATCACTTACATTTGTAACTATTTTCTGTTGGGATCAGTGTTATTTTAGTATCAGTGAGATACTAATATAGCTTATAATTAATATTTTGAATTAGTTTTATTTTCTGTTTTTATTTTGAATTTAGTTAAATTATTTAACATTTTGTTAAAACTTTATTACATTACACTGAATCCAATTAAATTTGTAAAATGTTGAATTCAGTGTTATTTTTGTATCACTGAGATGCTATTATAGGCCTTATTAATGTTTAATTAGTTTTTATTGTTATATTCTATTATATAGTTTTCATTTAAATTTTATTTAAAGCTTTAGTAACTTTGTTACTATGATCAACTTTTTTGTCATGATTAGAATGTTATTTAAAGGATACAAAACAGTTTAACATTCTAACTTTATTGTTACATTTGAATGTAACATTATTTGAATGCTAATTTGTAACATTCTGAGAATGTTGACTTGTCTATTGTCATGATTACAAAAGCATTTCTTACATTCTACTAACTTTATTTTCACCCAAAATGTAACATTATTTTTAATATTCTAAGAATGTCAAAATGTCTAGTTTTCTCTTTGTGATTAGAACATTATTTTATGGTTATGGTATTATAGCATTATTTGAACATTTATTTTTAATATTCGAAGATAAAAAAAAAAAAAGTTTAATTGTCCAGCTTTCCTGTTGTTGTAACATTATTATTTAAAGGTTCCAAAAACATTTTACAGCATTCTACAAAATTAATTTCACTCAAAATATAATGTTATTTAAATGTTAATATACTAAGAACGTAAAAATGTCTAGTTTTTTTTTTTTTTTTTTTTTTTTTTTTTTTTTTTTTTGTCATGATAGCATTAATATAACGGTTACAAAAACTTTATTTATTTGTTTATTTATTTTTTAACATTTCGTAACTTTGTTCCTGCTGAAATCAGTGTTGTTTTAGTATCACAGTGAGGTGCTTTAATTGTTTTTAATTCATATTTTGAATTAGTTTTATTTTATGTTTTCATTTTAATTTTAGAAAACAATTACAATGAATCCAATTAAATTTGTAAAAAAAAAAAAAAAAAAAAAAAAAAAACGTTTTCTGTTGGATTGAGTTTTTTGTATCACTGAGATAATATTATAGTTCTTATTAATATTTTTAATTAGTTCTTATTTTTCTAGTAGTATAGTAGTACTAGTAGCAATAGTTTCATTTTATTTAATTTTAATTTTATTAAAAATTTTTGTAACTTTGTGTCATTTTTATTTCTTTATTTTTTCTAAATCTCTATATCTAATATGCTTAGTAAGTTTTTATTTACATTAATATTATTTTAGTACATCAAGTTAAACTAAATGAAAATGAGAGGATGATTTCACAAACAGCTGAAATAAATTTGTTTTTAAATATTTTATTTCAGTTGAAGATTATTTTATTTCAAATAACAAAGATTGTTAGTGTAAATTGGGTAAATGCTCAAATTAATTGTTTGTTATTAGTGTTTAGTGTCTTAAACATTTGTCTGTACATTTAAAAAATTGCCATAGATGTTTTCTTGCTGATTTGACCTCTTTGACCTTTGTCTGGGTTCACAACATAATTAATTTAAGTTAATGAAAATGACTACAGTATATACTCAGCTAACAAATATGTTCTAAGAATGTTTTGCCAACAAATGACTCACATTTGTATGCAAACATTAAGAAAACATTCCATTTTATCATTTTGCAAACATTATGTGAACGTTACTTTTAAACGTTACAATAAAACACAAAAAAGAGAGAACCTTGCCAAAACATTTTGAGAATGTTTCTGTTAGCTGGGTTGCCACGGAGTTCAAAGTTACTTCTAGAAAACTCTCAATGTATATTCACCCAAAAGTGTGCACATCAACCAGTTATGGCTGCAATTCTTTTACTTTATAACAATGTTTCATATATTAATCCAACAATATCTCATCCAGATCACCGGCATAATGCTCAGTTATCTGTGTGTGTGCGCTCGTATATCAACCATCAATGCATTTTTATGACATCCACCTTTCTTTTTCTCCATTTTTTATGGTTATGTGGTAAAAGAAACCCTCAGTAATTGTGCTGGAGACACATTCATCATTACTGCTGTAACTTTTGTCTGTGCTAAATATTCTCCCATGTATCCGTAACCAGCGGGCAGCGAGGGAGTGTGTTTAATAAGTGCTGTCATTTTCTCGTTTGTCTGTGTGTAGTCACTCTGTAAGCATGACAAAACTGTGCTTTGATATTCTGGGCAGCTGCCTGCTGGGATTTGTCGGCCAGTCGTCTGGGTGAGAGATGTGTTGTGTTGAGCCAGCCTGACGTGCCATGAGGATTTGTGGGTCTGTGTGTGAACACACAGGAGTAAAACACGTTACACCTGCCACTGGGCCCTTTGCAAAAAACACCAGGATGACACCGAGCGAAAGGTCACAGATGCATTTAAAATTATGCAAATCAATATAAATACTATAGTTACTCATTATTACAGTGGCATGCATTAGGTTATATAAAGGTCCTACATCATTTTTCCTAGATCATTTTCACAATTTACAACTTTATTATTATTATAGACAGCCCTGAGCGAAAAATGGCAGTCTGCCATACTGTTTTCTTTCTGTAGCCACTGGAGATATACAATATCAGCACCAAAGAGGCATTACAAGTGTTGTGTCTATGGGTTTGATGAGACACTTATCTCACGAGACACGAGACTGGGTTCACGAGAATGAGACAAGACAAGATTTTTACGTTTTTAAAGAAATCCTAAATTATGAAATATATAGGGAAAAATAGTATTTTATTAAACTGAAAAACACAAAATGCATGTGCATTTTGATATGAACTTGTACTTTATGAAGTTAAACTTTTATTTTAATTAATTGTATGCAGTAATAAACATGTAAACTAAAGCTGCAAGATTTTGGATAAATTGAAACTCACAATTTTTTAAATAAATTAGAGATCACGATTCACTCATGATTCTGAAGAAAGATTAGATTAATCTAAACAAAATAATAACAAAATTGCTTAAAAATATATATATTGGAACAAAATTGTAAAAAATGAAGTCAGTGTCTCAGTTAATAAAGAATTGTTTCACTATTGCAATCTCCTGAATGAATGATTCAATGATAAATATTTTTTGAAGGTGCAGTTGTCGCCACCTCCTGGCAGAAGTGGATAAGCGTGACAATACATACAAGGGTTAAGATACTTTCGTTTTGATCGCTATTGTAGACAATAAGTGTTTATACCCAAACTATAAACTTTTAGCCCAATACGTCTGTTATTTAAATGTCTGTAACATAGAAATAATGATCATTTTATGGTTGAAAAGACTGTTTGTTTTGCTCTTTTTGGATTAGCAGCAGCATAAATGCAAATTTTAATGTCTTTTCGCGTCATAAGCGTCAATGGAGTGTGTGCAGAGCGATGTGAAACAGTCGTAATAGACACTGCTGAATCGTTGCCATTTAGGAATAATATTGCGTGGGTGTTTGAATAGAGATCACGATCTTTTAACAATTAATCATGCAGCTCTAATACCCTGGTGGAAAAAACAGCATATGCTGGTTAGATATGTTTTGATGCTGGTTTAAGGTGGTCCTTAACTGGTTTATGCTGGTCATGTTGCTGGTCAAGGACCAGCATAAACCAGCATCAAAACATATCTAACCAGCATATGCTGTTATGCGCTTCAGTAAGGCTAACGTTGCTCAAGCTACCATTGTCTCTGGCTGTTTTTACTGATGCTGCTTTCATGTGCTACCAGAATGATCATAAATAGACTGTGGTAGTTAAAAATTGCATATGAGAGCAATGTGAAGTCACTTGAATTTGTCAAGCTTATAATCACAATTGGGACTTACAAAGTTTGTGATAGCATGCAGTGGTGCAATGAGACCAGCTATGTCATTACTTTTATAGCGCCGTGCTCCTCTTCTGTGTAATTCATAGCACTTGAAGCTCCGCCCTCTTTTGAGAAGGGGTGCAGGAGCACCAACTCATTTGCATTTTAAGGGGCAAACACAAAACCGGTACATTTTGGCTCATACCCTAAAAATGTCAATTTTGACAAGCTATGAAAAAATTATCTGTTGGGTATTTTGAGCTAAAACTTCACATACACACTCATATCATCAGTGACTTATTTAACATCTTGTAAAAAGGTTCGTGATAAGTCGCACTGTTGAGCGAATTACAAAAATTTCCAGAACAAAAATTTACAGATAGTTTACTCACCCCCTTTTCATCCAAGATGTTCATGTCTTTCTTTCTACAGTCGATAAGAGACTATATTTCTTGAGGAAAACATTTCAGGATTTTTCTTTTCATTTTAGTTTCTGAATTGTGGAGTGACAAAAATGATACCCAAAATGATCTAATATGTAAAAATAATAATAACAATAATAAAATGAATAAAAAATAAAACTGACTTAATCATGTTTAGATTTTTGTATTAGAAATGTATGCAAATGAGCACA
The DNA here is from genome assembly GCF_022985175.1 of Labeo rohita. Taxonomy (NCBI): domain Eukaryota; kingdom Metazoa; phylum Chordata; class Actinopteri; order Cypriniformes; family Cyprinidae; genus Labeo; species Labeo rohita. Next base: position 26,876,830 of record NC_066878.1, read on the forward strand.
TTTTTTAATTAATAATGCCTCACTTGCACATTTAAACCTAACATTTTAGAAAACTTGTAATACAAAAAATGTTTGCAATTATCAATGTAATCAAACAACTGGCGATAACAAAAGGCGATAACTATTAGGTTTTTTTTTTTTTTTTTTTTTTTTGCTCTATTCACCTGCAGTTGTCTCGCTTTAATCATGTTATGCTGGATATCTTGGATCAGGTTAAAAATGTAAAATTTGTTCATTTTTCAATAAAACTTTTATGAAGTACAGTATGAAGTTATGCATGTATATACTCCGCTTACAAAAACATGTTCTTTCAATTTGCTAATATTCATTAAAAAAAATTATTTCTAAATGTTTGAAATGTCCAGGTTTTAAAATGTTTATGCAAACTTTAAGAGATTTTATCATTTTGCAACAATTATGGGGATGTCCCTTTTAGTGTTGGGGAAAGTTACTTTTAAAAGTAATGCATTACAATATTGAGTTACTCTCTAAAAAAGTAACTAATTACTTAGTTACTTTTTTCTTAAGTAATGCATTACTTTACTTTTGCGTTACTTTTTAAATCTATTTTTGGCAAATGTAAAAGCCTTTTCACACCAAAAGCCTCAGACTTTGAGAAAAGTAAATTCACGTCTAGACCGCAGAAGAAACAAATGTCAACTCTTCAGCAATAAACAAATAAGGAAAACAATGTTAGATTATCTATTTTTGCTTGTTAGCATGGTTAAATTGTATCATCGAAGGTCGGGAACACAGACATCAGTTAATAAAATGCGTCATATTCTGGGTTTAATTTCACTGTTTGTTTGTTTTTATTTTGAGGAATACTCAGTCTGTTTTTTGTGAGTGAGATGAATTAATGCATGTTCACATTTAGTCTAGAACTAACATCTTACTCTGGATTTCTCTCAACATGGGGACAGGAGAGCTTTTAGTCAATAAATGGGGGGAAATTTGAAAAAAGTAAGTTGGATATTTTCTTGTCAATTAAAAAAGTAATGCGTTACTTTACTAGTTCCTTTGAAAAAGTAATAATATTACGTAACTCGCGTTACTTACCCCCAACACTGGTCGCTTTTGAATGTTTCCTGAACGTTTGAAATAAGTAGTAACATTTAAAAAGACTGATAAACATCTAAATAATACATTTCAGGGGGAAAAAGTTCCATGAACAATGTATAAATGATGTTTTATTTATTTATTTATTTGTGTATGTATGTAACTAATTCTAACTTAAATCAATATTAATAGTGATTTTTCTTCTCAGCAACCAACACATAATGTCACTGGTTGAAGTTTGTGGAAGCTTTGCAGGGCAGTAAACACTCGCAGTGAGTGTATTAAGAGCAGCTCTTCAGAGAGGCCTCGATATCTTCACCATTAAAAGGCTTTGAGATGAAGCGTCAAGTCTGAACCCAGATATCTGTACGAGCCTTAAACTGGAACAGACAAGCAGCTCTAGGGCATCTCCGCCTCACTGTAGGACTCGTGTAGTGGCATAGCTCAGGGTTTATGATGCGTGGGAATTTCATTACGCTCCAATAAAACATGACGCTGCCACAGAGGGCAGTGAAGGGGGTCCTGCAAGAGCCACACGCTCACACAATACGAGACGTCCCAGCTCTCAAGAACACAAACACTCACTGACAGTTCCCAGATTCCCCAGTGACGTCTGGCAGGAGAACAGTCAGGATGACTTGTCAGCAGCGTGGTGATTTACGCCTGGACTTATTGAAGTGATAAACACTCCTCATGTTAATTTAACAGGAATACTTGTGTATGCAGCTGACTGTGAGATATGAGGTGTCAAATGGATCATTACAGATCAAACTGAGATCTAAGATACAGTGACTAACAAGTAGTTTGTAAATAAAAATGCGTGAATGTCATTTTCGGATAAGAAAGCAAGATCAAACAAATAGCACAGCTTCATTATTTAAAAGAAAACATGGTGGTTTATCATTTCAAACTTGTGCTTGTGAAGTGTTTTGCTTGAAAAGCATATTTGTGCATCATCTTTACACTTGCTTTTATATCTGAGCTAATGCAATTGCATTTCTTGTATAATTATTACTCTGCAACATATTTGCTGCATGAAACCCAACATTTATTTCTTACTCATTTCAAAAATAGTGCCTGTCTTGCTCAAGAACATCACACTTTCCCACAAAATATGAATTAAGGAACATTTTTGCTTTCACAACCACTTATAGGGTCAAGGAGTCATGCATTTTTCAGAAATCAGCAGAAAAACACAAAGACATGATTCCTGAATTTTTCTGAGCCACATTTCAACTGTTTTTAAATTCTCAGCTGTGTGTTCGTGCTGCCTTACAGTTTGAAGTTTACTCAACTCAAATATCCACGTATTCACATAGTACAACTTAACATTTCCGTTAAGTACTGTTTTTTTCAGGATTCTTTGATGAATAGAAAGATCCGAAGATCAGCATTTATTTGAAATAAAAAACACTGAAAATAAATTTAGAAATTAATACTTTTAGTTAGCAAGGATGCTTTAAATTGATCAAAAGTCACAATAAAGACATTTATTGTGTTACAAAAGATTTCTATTTCAGATAAATGCTGTTTTTCTGAACTTTCTATTCTTTAAAAAAACCTAAAAAAAAATCTATTCAGCTGTTTTCAACATAATAATAATAATAATAATAATAGTTTTTCGAGCAGCAAATCAGAATATTAGAATGATTTCTGAATGATCATGTGGAGTAATGATGCTAAAAATTCAGCTTTGAAATCTCAGGAATAAATGAAATTTTAAAATATATTCAAATAGAATATTTATTTTAAATAGTAAAAATATTTCAAAATTTTACTGTTTTTTACTGTTTTTTACTGAACAAGCAAAAGAGACATTAAATGTCTTACTGTTCAAAAACGTTTGACTGGTAGTGTATATATACATGATACTTGCAAGTTTTTAATTGATATTTTCCATCATCAAATTTAGTAATATTAGGGTTTTTTTTTTTTGCAAATCAGCAGACATTTTTTAAGGATGGAGCATCTGTGCATCTGTATGACCTCATATTACTAGACTTACCATAGTAGTTTTAGCTTTTTGTTTAATTTTTGCATACAAAAATATATACTTTGCCTTATAATTATGCCTTGTATTAACCACAATGTTATTGTATTAGTCAACTAACCATGCACACTTTAAAATAAAGTTTCCACATTGCTTCCATAGAAGAACCATTCTGGGTTCCCAAAAGTTCTTAAAAGAACCAGTTTTCTTAGTGTGAAGAACACCTAAAGAACCTTTAGTGGTTGCATGGATGTTTGATGTTCTTCACTATCATTGCCAATAAAGATTTTTTTTTATTTAAGAATGTATGTACAGTTACTGTAGTGTAAATAATGGAAATCGCTCAAGTGGAAGGGTTATTAACCATCTACCCTGTCAGGAGTATCAAAAAGCAAATGTATTCCAAAAGTGTTTGGGGACACAGAAAAAATGTTTCTGCACACTCTCCGACTAAACCCATCCATCATCAAACCCATGAGCTGTGTTGAATCCGTCTGGACCGGCAGCATCGCTGCCCCTGAAAATGACCTCATGGAAAAATGCCTCCATTGCCCATTACCTCAGCAGCCTCAGGGAACAGAAGCCGGCGCTGCTCGGGAGGTCATTACCAATTTAACTGCGGCTATAGTAAGGCGGATAACAAACCTGAACTATAACCTAAGAATAGTGGACTTTACACAAGCTGATAGACGGAACACAGACATAGATCAAGGCTGTCAGAGGGGCTAATGAGAGCAGAGAGAGGGCCGGCGGTGAGCCGGATTGTTGGGAATAGAGGGTAAGATGAGGCCGCTGGAGAGACGGATCAGGGAATGGAGAAAAGCAGGTCAGTTAAGAGAATGGTGCGATCATCCGAGGGAGAGAAAGGCCAAGACTTTACCATCATCAGGTGCAAATGAAGGAGATGGAGTACACTGGTCTGTCGGATCACGACTTGCATCAATAAGGCTTTGTGTGGACCATCTCTGTCTCTCTCTCTCTTATTACATCTTTCATGCTTCACTGAGTCCGTTATTCTGCAGAAAAAGAGTAATATGAAACGTAATTAAATAGGTTTGGGTCACAAAAGGTCATTGTGTGTTCAGTCAACTGTATCTTATAATGGTGGAAGTTTTTGTAGAGGCTGATTTTAATGTTATATTATAAATATATTAAGAACTGTGGGTTTGCTAAGATTTTTTTAAGAGGTCTCACCAAGAATGCCCACCAAGGCTGCATTTATTTGATCAAAAAAAAAAAAAAATGTGACATATTATTATAGTTTCAAATGACTGTTTCCTGTGTGAATATACTGTAAAATGTCATTTATTCCTGTGATCAAAGCTGAATTTTCAGCATCATTACTCCAGTCTTCAGTGTCAAATGATCCTTCAGAAATCATTCCAATATGCTGATTTGCTGCTCAAGGAACATGCATGATTATTATCAGTGTTGAAACAGTTGTGCTGCTTCATATTTTTTGGAAACTGATACATTTCTAAAGAACAGCATTTATTTGAAATAGAAATCTTTCAAGGAGTCAAAACAGGGCCTCATATACTTGCAAAATTAAAGTATTGCAAAAGAAAATAAAGTTTTGCAAAGGAAAATAAAAGTACTGAGAAAAAATAAATGCTTTTTGCAAACAAAAATAAAGTATTGCGAGAAAAAAAAGTTTTGCAAAAAACTATTAAAAAAATAATTGCAAAATATAAATGAAACAGAGCAAAAGCAATGATTTCGCAACACATATTTTCTATGGCCATAGCTGCTAATTTATTTGCAACGCTGCTTTTATACTGCCATGCAAAATATGTGCTGCAAAATCATTGCTTTTGCTCTGGTTCATTTATATTTTGCATTTTGTTTGCAAAACATGCTTTTTTTTCTCGCAATACTTAATTTTCCTTTGCAATTATTTATTTTTGTTTGCAGAACTTTTTTCTCGCAATACTTCATTTTCTTTTGCAATTCTTTATTTTTGTTTGCAAAAAGAACATTTATTCTTTTTCTAAATACTTTTTTTTTTGCTTGGCAATATTTCAATTCTTTTGCAAGTATTTGCGGCCCTGCTTTGACTCCATAATAAATGTTATTTCTGATAAACTTCTAATAAACTGTTATTTCTGATCAATTTAATGCGTCTTTGATTAAAGTATCAATTAATTTTTTTTAAACCTTACTGACCTCAAGCTTTTGAAAATTACAAGTGAAATATATAATTTCATATATCCAGTTAATATAAAAATATAATAAGCTCTTGTAATTTTCACAAAAACTTTTTTTGAACTTTAATTACACCAAATTAAACACTAATGCATACTGATTGTTGAAGTGCTTTAGTAAATGAATTCTCTGTTAAACAGCAGGGGGTGAAGTTGAGCCTTTCAAATGTTATATTACTCATTTAGTCTTACATTAGGAATACTACCAGAGCAATTACAGAAAGATAGATCTTTTTTATAGCTCAAACAGTTAATTTGCACATTTTGTAAAAGGTGATTTGGGTAAGGTTATATTAATATGCACAAATCAAGTTTTCAATTTTTATTGTAATTGATTTAATTGGTGATATCTAATTGGGCATAAAACTGTCACAAAGCTTGATGGTTCAACCTCGGCCTACCGTTAAAAAATATCGTTTTTAATTAATGCTCCTGCGGATCTTTAGTGAATGTTTCTACAGCAGACCTGAGGAATCATTATGCATGTTTAGAGGATTTAGGCCAGGCGTTTGACAGGTTATATTGCCTGGATTTATTCAAGCATCTCTGAACCGGCTGAATCCACCTCAAACCTGAAGTAGTTTGGAAAAGTATTTTGTTGGAATTTCTCCCTCGAGAGTTTCATATGACAGTAAGAGCCGCTGTCAAACATATCACACTGTCGAACACGCAGCTCTGGAAGAAACTGTGTTACGGAGCAGCAAATCTGTCCTGCACTCCTGTTCATTTTTCAATTTTGTTGTGCTTGTTGTGACACGCTTAGAGACGGTAGAGTGATCGCAAGATAAAGAAACGCCAATCACTGTCCATCTGTCTCGCTTCCATTGCGCTATAAAAATAACTGAACAGATTTCATGCCCATTTAAACTAACAGCTCTTACTGAATCCAAAGCCACAGAAAGTTTTTTTTTATTATTACATTTTGGGTTCAGCAGACATTCAGAAATATGCATTCAGACATTAATTATAACTTTAATTAATTCAGCTTTTAACTTTAATTACACAGTGACTAGAAAATTAACTTTTTGGAAATAAAGAGCCACATTTAGTCACTGCTCATGGTTCATTAGTCAGTGCATTAGTGATGAATTTTTCACTTTCTTTTTCTGCAAGTCACATCGTTGCCATTAGATGGCAACAAAGAACGTCATATGTCGGCGTCACTGAACCGATTCTTTTAAACACACCGATTCAGTCAGGAATTAAACAAGTGGCCGTCTTTCTGAGTGAGTCACTGAATCGTTCAAATAAACTGATTCATTGAGTCGCTACCAGACAGCCTTGGTTTAAAACTATTTTTATTGGCGGGGTAATTTGCGATGTTTTATATAAAATATTTCTGAATAAATTGTCGGGATTTATCGTAGATGCTTTAAAAATAAGTCTTACCTTCACTTAATTCTGACACTGTGGTAAAATAATAAATAGCCTGTGATTAACATGCTTAGAACATGCTTATTGTGATACATGTATGGCTATATGGATGTAAATTGTCTCTATCTGCAGTCAATAAAAAAGCGATAAAAAATAATAAAAAATAGTAAATAAAAAGCACCATCGCTGACAAATGATAGAAAACATTCACAAATTTTGTTTTCTACAATTGAATATCTGCCTCATTAAGCCCTCTTTTTATTTATAGTTTTGTTTCATAAATATCTAATTAGGATTTGGGGAACCGCTGCAAATGATTCAGTGCGTGAGTGAACTACCCGAACGAATCAAACTGAATCGTGATACATTTTTCTTACCTTTTCGCAAACAGTTTTACCGCTTTGATCAAAAGAATGATTCGTTCTAGTCACCGAATCATTAACACAATGCATTCAACAACGATGATTTGTTCAAGCGAGTCACTGAATCGTTCAAACAAACTGACTCATTGAGTCGCTACTGTGTTTCGCCCAGAGACGCGCTTGGTTTGGAACTATTTTCATTGGCGTAGTAATTCGGGATGTTGTTTCTAAAATGTTATTTAATATTTTCAAAAACTAAAAATGATCAATTAACAAAGTAGAACATGACAACATGTTTATTTTCAATAAGACAAAGGAAAAATAAAGAAACACCTGAAATATTTCTGAATAAATCTGAATAAAAATTCTTGCGTTCACTTAATTCTGACGCTGTGGTAGAAGAAATAAATAGCCTGTGATTAACATGCTTAGAAATTGTGATACATTTATGGCTATATGGATGTAAATTTAAAAAAAAAAAAAAGCGTCATTGCTGACAAATAATAAAAAACATTTGTAGGTCTGCAGACGGCTGCAAATAATTCAGTGCGTGAGTGAACTGTCCGAACGAATCAAACTGAATCGCGATTCATTTCAGGTCTTAATTAGCTAGATCATTCGCAAATGTGGCATTTAGTTCTGATTCTAAACAGCTGATCGAAAACACACGGATATATTTTCAGGGAAAATGATTCACAGGTCAGTATACGGTGATCTCCACTGACAGACAATGATTTATTAATAATATTTTACTTTGGAACAGCGGTAATTCATTGTAAAGGGGTCTAGATGCTCTATAAACGTATGACTTTTCGATAAAACGCAAAGGAAAAGTGACTAAGCAACTCTTTTGTTGTCTTCTTCTGTTTTCTATTTTCTTCCTTTCTCTCCGTTCATGTGCAGAACCGCAAAGAAAAGTCACCATGACCTGCGCTTCGCCACTATAAATTCATCTCTCCTGTATGCTAAACCACAGCAGAGCAGCGCCAAGGGCAGCCGAGCAGATCTTCAACAGGACATGTTCTCATTTACACCCGGCAGAAACACGATGCCTATCTACGGTCACATTTCAGTCCAGCCTCTAGATGGCAGTGTTACATTTCAGGATAACATGGCAATAAGGTATGTACTGCACACAGACATATGAAACCCACTGAAAACCCCCTCAGATGAAGAATCCCAGCCAAGTGCTAGTCAGCTGCTCACTGGTTCGTGCTGTATAATGCAGTACAAAAAAAAAAAAAAAAAAAAAAAATATGCTATATGAAATGATAACTGCATTATTGTCACATGATGTCATTGTGTTGCATGCTTAATTCAACGGGTGTCGTCATCCAGTCATCAAAAATTCCATTTTAAATCCAATTCTTCACTTTCGGCAGGAGCAGAATGTGCAGTTGCACATTTCGTCAAAATGAAAAACTTGGGTGCATTTGAATGCATTGTGTGGAATATATTGTGCGCGCTGTTTATCATCAATGCACAGCGCCACAGTCCCATATATTTTAGCAAATCCAGCAATTCTTCAAGTATTCAATGCATACAGAAAAGGTGCATGCTGTGCACGGTGTACAGACCTAAAGCATAATAGTACAAATACTACTATGCTAGAATCCTATTCCAAACACACCCATTCTCAATTACATGCTTTATAATGATTACTGCTATTCAGTGTTGGGAAGGTTACTTTGGAAATGTAATAGGTTACATATTACAAGTTACTCTATTTAAAATGTAATAAGTAGTGTAACTTTTCAATTAATTTATTAAAGTAATGTAACTTATTATTTTTGATTACTTTTCTAAATTTCTAATATTTTCAACTGTTAATCATTTTAAAACATTAAACCAGGCAGAGTTAAACTTACAGTAGCACTCAACACTGATTACTGTCAGACTTTATCACTTTAATCTTATAATTAAGATTATAATAAGTAAGGGATAATATGCATCTTTATTTTGCAGTAACAACTGGCTGGATGTACATTATCCCACTTATTACACAGCTGCTTGCAAAAGTAAGTAATTGGACACAAAACACTGATCTGAGTTGAAATATTTGAACACAAAACTTCCATGAAGAAATCAGTTGCTAGCAAGTGGCAGGTTGAGAGAATTAAGAAATTGTACACATAATATTGAATTGAGATTTAATACTTTATTAGTTAAAAAAACGCAAAGCTTCCATCAAGAAAAACCATCATGCATATTGCGCCGGCTTATGACTGACCAATCAGAATCAAGCATTCCACAGAGCTGTGTAATAATTTAATTTAAAGCACAGCCGCACAAATTCAGACTTAACACCTCTTATTTACTTCATACTGTAAACTAATACTTATTTACTATCATACTGAGGTCAAATATAGATTTGAAATCATAACAAGAAATAGTTTAATAGCTGTGATACTGGTTTTGAAATCAAATGTTTGCATAATTATGACAGGAAACACTGGCATCTAACAATGCCATGGAAAAAAAACAAATAATCTTAAAAAATTAAGTATATGCATAAACCCAAATAGGAAATAAATCAGTTATAAGCAGTTATAAGCATGTGTTATAAGCATGAATAAGCATGTGTCCTATTCTGTGTCCTGAACTCCTGAAACATTGGTGTCTCATTTTAGAGCAGTCAGTGCAATTTTGGAAAGAAGTCAATTAAATCTGTATGTGGGTGTGGGTGTGGGTGTGTGTGTGTGGAAAAAAAAAAGTAGTAACCCCCTTTGTAATCATTAACATTTTCAAATGTAACTGTAATTTAATTACTCATTTTTTCTTAGTAACTGTAACTGATTACAGTTACATTTATTTTGTAATTAAATTACGTAATTCCGTTACATGTAACTAGTTACTCCCCAACACTGCTGCTATTTGACAAGGATGTAGGTTTGATTTTGCTGTGGTGGGGGCATAACGGCAGACAACAGACGTTTATTGTTTGATCTAGGGATGGGCGATACCTCGTATTTTATTTTCGATCCGATACCGATATTTTCAAGCCAAGTATCGTCGATATCAATACCGATACCGATACCTCTAAACTAAACTGATCTTTTAAATTATTAAAAGAGTGAAATCAGTAATTATACTTACTTAACATTATATTTGAAAGTCATGTGTTTTAAACATTTCATAAGCGTTTTTTGTTTTGTTTTTTTGTTTTGTTTTTTTGACAACACTGTCAGAAATAAAATTTTGTATTTTAGCTCTTTACTGGGCAGTAACCTCAAAGGTGCACCTTTCTTTACCCCTAAAAGCCAGGGAGCATACTAGTACCATACAAGTACACACGCATTAAGGGTAGATAAGGAACAAAGGTGTACCTTGGAGGGTACCTGATGAAAAACAACCATGGTGTTACATAAGTACTAAAATGTATAATAATAATAATAATAATTAGTAGTAGTAGTATTAGTATTAGTATTATTAATTATTATTACCATGGTTTTTGCTACAAATATTATGGTTGAAATAATATTTCTTTAGTGTTAACCATGGTAAAAGGAAGCAAGCCAAAAGAGAGAGTGTTAACCATGGTAAATTTGTTGTTACTGCAGTTTTACTACAAATACTGTGGTTACTGTTACAAACTGTGTTCTTTATTTTATTTATTTTTATTTTTTATTTTTTTTGTGCAAAAAGCTGCCAGGCTGTTGTACCCCTGTTGTACAAATTGTTTCTTACAGACAGTAATTACAGGATATAACAACCAATTTGAACTTTTAACAACCAGTTTACATAAATTTACTTACACAAACTAGCCTATTTAAAATAAATATTTCACGTACACTATAGGGTTCAAAAGTTTGAGGTCAGTACGACTTTGTAATGTGTCTTTAACCATGCTAACAAATGCTGCACTTATTTGAACAACAAAAAAAAAAAAAAAAAAAACAGTAAAAACAGCAAGATTGGGAAAATGAGCAATTAAAATAACTACTTTCTATTGTAATATATTTTGAAAAAATGTAATTTAAAAAGCATCTGTGACCAAAGCTGAATTTTTTTAACATCATTACTCCAGTCTTGAGTGTCACATGATCCTTCAGAAATCATTCTAATATACTTTGCTACTCAAGAAACATTTTTTTTAAATAATGCTTTATTATTTCAATGCCATGAGAAGAAGAGGAAGAAACTGATTATTATCAATGTTGAATGAAGCGTCAGCAGTGAACGCTATGTGTGATCCATTGGTTCTGTCTTACAGCATTTGCGTGTGTTCCGATGAGCAGGAGAAATAGTTCTGTCCTACGCAATAATTCGATAATAGTCTATTGTTCATCTTAGAGGCTTATTTTATGCACCAAACGTCTTGTAAAATAAATAAAATTAATGGTTAAAAAATGCACTTTAGAATCGATATTTTTATGTGAGGATCGATCCGCCCATCCCTAGTTTAAACAAAATTATTTCTGTGGACAATTTAGTCCCTTAATATTACTTGGGACATGTCATAGGGTCTCTACTAAAGTCTACACCCTTGAAAATCGTAACAAGCGATCTCCGACTTTGGAAACTATAGTTTTGTACTGTTAAAAAAAATCATTTCAAGCCTTCATTTCAGATCGGGACTTCTAAGCGCGGAATGCGAATCATTCAATTCGCGAAATGATACATAAAAGATTCGAACACGCTGCGAAGTTTCGATCTAAATCGAATTATTCGCTCCGTCTGAATAATGCTTTGCGAATCACAATTTCAGGTCAGGACTTCGGAGCGCGGTTCGCGAATGATTTAATACACAAAATGATACGCGAATCCGCTCCGGAGTTTCCATATATTTCAAATGATTCACAGTACGCGCTTAAATCCCGATCTGAATCTAATGATTTGCGAAACCACCCCAAAAATCTAAATAAAACATCGCTCCGAAACCCCGATCTGAACTAAATGATTCGCGAATCCGAACCAAAGTCCCGATTCGTGATCCGTGCTCCTTAGTTGCGATCTGAATCAAAAGATTCGCGAACCCGGTCGGAAGTCCCGATCTAAATGATTCGCGATTCGCGCTTTGAAGTCCCGGGCCGTTTCTCAATATACGTTCTTGTCTGTACTTGTGTTCTTGCGGACTTGTGAAACGTCATCAGTTGTCGCCCAAGTACTGTTCCAATTTAAAGTTCACATCTGGCCAAGTACAGTTCAAATCCCCGGATGTGTTCTTGCTCCGCCCCTTTTATCAAGGATGCATCAAGAGTAGACTTGTGCGAACTTGAGGCAGCCATGAATCCCAGAATGCATTTCGCACCAATCAGCGAGCGTTAATGGCGGAGGCGAAATCCCGCATAATTTTCAAAATATTACTGTTATTCTGTCATGAAATGAAGTTTTAAGAGTATTTCAGGTGAGAATGTCGTTGTTTAAAACTCAAATCTGCAGTTTATTTACAAAGACCGCGCCTATTTGAAAATTTGTTTTGCCGATTTCGGAGATGCGAGTTCCAGGCGAACACCAGGAGCTCAGTGCTCGTGTATCCCGCAGAGAGAGCCTCACCACGGCTAGTCCTTCCGACGTTTGCCGCTGGTCCTCACGTCTCTGTAGTGGTTAATCGAGAGGTATAATTCGTTTTGGGTAAATCTAACAGTTAATTTTTGGTCTCGTGAATCTATTAATGGTCTCGTGAATCTTATCAAAGTTATGCTTCATAAATTATTTATCAATCGTAATTCAATGCTGACTTTTTAGCGTGCATTTGACTGAATTGTTTGTTTTTGTCTTCATCTCCGATTACATATGTCTCTTATACGTTATACCTATACTTTTATAATGGCTAATATTGTTCATTAAAACTGACATTTAACAAAAAAGGCAGAGCTGTGCTTGTCATGTTTCATTTTATTATACACAGTGCACATATTGTCTAAATCACATATTAATATGTTTTAATTTTTTTAATGAGTACGAAAAGAGGGTTGTGGTTCTGTGGTTTTGAAGAAAACAAAGAGGCAGTGGTGTTTGATATCACTTCGTTTTATTGTAATGCGTGTAAGCGTTGCGTGAACCACATATTTGTCGCTATTAATATGTTTAGGTGAAACAGAAGAGAGGCAATGCTTGATATAACATTTCGTTTCACTGTAATGTTGTACATTCCCTGAACTACATTTCTTCAGCTATTAATATGGTTAAATGAAAACGAAAAGAGGCAGAGGAGGTTGATATCATATTTCGTCGTATTGTAAATACATACAGTGAAGATAACCGGAGTAGAAAAGGCGAGCTGACTGACGTTATCAAGTACACTGCTGTTCCATTTGCAGAATTACACGACTTGCGTCCTCCCGTCCTCGGGAGTTCGTACTCCCAAGTCAAACTACCAAGTCCGAACTTTGCGTACTTGGTATTGAGAAACGGCCCCGGTCTGAATCAAATGATTCGTGAACGCGATCTGATTGGAGCGTTTCGAAATAGTGAATCATTTTGGGACGCGGGGTTTAACTGATTCGGAGTCTCAAAAAGCTCCGTTTCACTCATTACTATACGTGCATTTTATCATTACAAGCCATGTTGAAAAGCGAAAATGAAATGCTTTTTTGATCTGTTTCATTTTTGCTAGTGAATCGCTTTGAACTGAATGGTTTGAATCAATCGGAGCAGTTCCAGCGTAAATGACTCACTCATTTGAGTCAGTACTACTACTGACTTTGCTCGCTAGTTTTATGACATTAACTGAAATTAGCAAAATAAGTATGATATTTACACATAAAGTATCCATATTTCCATTCCAAAGATAACATCCAGCACAAATCCACAAACATATTCAGGTAAGGTAACCTGTTTGCTGCTAACTAGTGCAAAACTGCAATAACCTAAACTGACAAGCTGCACCTCGAAAATCATGTTGGATAGAAACATTGTGCATTATGATCGAGTTTATATCTTAATTCACAACACTTTAAATAGTTTGAGCACTGCAGTTCAACTGGTGACAGTTCAATAGGAAAATCAGTTGAAATCATCTCATACCATTGAAATTAATGTGCAGTTTATTAGTATAGATATTTGAGAAATGTTTTGTTGTATCTGATTGTATTAGACTATATCGAGTGACAATCAAAGTAAAAATAGGAAATGGGAAAAGCAGATGAATGTACATCCTTTGTGGTTGTGTGTGGTTTTCTAGCGTATTTACTTTAACTTCTCAGGTAATATAAGAGGTACGACCTATTTCAGGTGCGGCCATAATTACAACAACAGTTGTTACATACACATATATTTAATTGTTTGATCAAAATTATCGCTAGGGACTATATTGGTAGGGACATGTCCCTAGCATCCCTACTAAATGCGCTGTTTAGTATCAATGCACAGCCTCATGTAGTCTATATCGGTAAATAAAAGGGTTAGTTCAAGTATTAAGTGAATACAGAAAACTTGCACCGTACTGAGACCTAAAACTGCAAAATAGTTCAAATAGTATGGCAGTATGCCATTCCAGACACATCCATTCTCACTTGCATGCTTCATAAATGATGATTACTGCTATTTGTAGACACATTTGGCTCAATTTTTATTCTCTTTCCTGCATACTTAGATAAATGCATGAATAAATAAGTAGAATGTATGCACTGTTTATCATTAATGCACAGCATTATATCTTTTGGCAAATGCAGCAGTTCATTTAGTATTCGATGCGTACAGAAAAGTTGCATACTGTGCACAGACTTAAAACCGCAATATAGTACAGAGAGTAATGGTAGTATGATGATTACTGCTATTTGAAGACACAATTGGCAAACGTTTTTGTTGTCGTTCTTGCTCAGTGGAAGTGTCATATCTAGACATGCTGTTGAGTTTTAAAATCACCAAATGTGGTGTCAGCACCTCTGTGTGTGCTGGTTATAACATGTTGTATGGTTGAAGTGATAGAAGTTGTGAATTTCATAGCTCCCACAGACACGTTTCCCCCTGAGGAGATGTTCTCTTGAGATCCGTGCTGCCTCGGGGTAAGTGGATATTAGGCTCAGACAAAGAGACAGGTGAGGTGACTTTATTAACAGGGTGGAAGCAGCCAGGACTGACCGAGTGATTTGTCTCCAAAAATAGAATAGACTTGAGTGCAAAAAGCCACCGAAAGATCTCTCAGTGGTTATCAATAATCCTTTTTATCTTTACTTACAGATTGTTAACAGCGCTAGATTCGGTTAGAATAAGGGTGTTCAATGCTGTCACATGATGTTGTTAAGTTTGACAAGTGTTTGATTCACACAGTCTGCCAGGATTTGGGTTGCTAACGGCTCTAATGAACTCTGTGTGGGCTGTAGGGAAGGGACTGACGAATCGATCAGGTTTGGGGCTGTGAGGATGAGGTGAGATTCTGTGACCTGCAAACTCACACAGAGCGTTAATGACAGATGAGCTTCATCGACTCACAGGTGGTTAGAAAACAACCAGACATTGACTGTGTGTGTTTGTTTGTAAACCCATATGAAAGAATAATCCCAAATGAGAGTCTAAAGAAGTAAATGCGTGCATGCATGCATGGATGGATGGATGGATGGATGGATAGATGGATAGATAGATAGATGCATGCATGCATGCATGCATAAGTTAATGCATGCATATATAAAGAAAAAAATAAAGCATGCATAAACACATGCATAGATAGATGGATAGATAGATAGATAATGCATGCATAAGTTAATTTGTGCATGTATAAAGAAAGATGTATTAAATGCACGCATAAACATGCATAGATCGATAGATAGATAGATATGCATGCATTTATTTATTTATGCATGCATAGATAGATAGATATGCATGCATTTATTTATTTATGCATGCATAGATAGATAGATATGCATGCATTTATTTATGCATAAGTCAATGCATTCATATATAAAGAAAGAGATAAAGCATGCATAAACATGCATAGATAGATAGATAATGCATGCATGCATAAGTAAGTGCATGCATATGTAAAGAAAGAGATTTATTTAATGCATGCATAAACATATGATAGATAGATAGATAGATAGATAGATAGATAGATAGATAGATATAGATATGCATGCATTTATTTATGCATAAGTTAATGCATGCATATATAAAGAAAGAGATGAAGCATGCATATATATGCATAGATAGATAGATAGATAGATAGATAGATAATGCATGCATGCATAAGTTAATGCATGCATATATAAATAAAGAGATAAAGCATGCATAAACACATGTATAGATAGATAGATAATGCATGCATAAGGTAATGCATGCATATGTAAAGAAAGATTTATTTAATGCATGAATAAACATGCAATAGATGGATAGATGGATAGATAGATGGATAGATAGATAGATAGATAGATAGATAGATATGCATTTATTTATGCATAAGTTAATGCATGCATATATAAAGAAAGAGATGAAGCATGCATAAACACATGCATAGATAGATAGATAATGCATGCATGCATACGTTAATGCCTGCATATGTAAAGAAAGAGATTTATTAAATGCATGCATAAACATGCATAGATAGATCGATAGATAGAGAGATCGATAGATAGATAGATAGATAGATAGATATGTGTGCACATCTTTGCCTACATGCTTTTTAATATATAATAAAAAAATATTACATTATGTATTGATGAAGGTGTTAAAACTGTTTACCTGCTTTGCCTCGCCTGTTCCTATAGCTGGAATGTTTTCGGATGTTCTTGGAAATCTCAGTGTGGAGGATTTACAGTCTTTGAAAAAGTGGTTTGTGCAGGATTCTCAGTCAAATATGCTGACAGACATGAAGTTTATACAGGGCTTCAAACTGTGAAGAAGTTGCGATGACAGAGCTTTCCATGTGTGAGGGATACGTGTCCATCTGGAACCATGTCTTGAGGACTGAAAGCATAAGCAGATTGGACAGGATTTCATCATTTCCACTTAGTTTAGTGTTGATTTAATTTCACATTTGACATATCCAGTGCTGGGCAGAGTACTTACAAATTGTAATCTGTTACTGATTACAAATTGTAGTCAGGAATACTTTTAGATTACTTTTGAAATAACTTCTTAATAGATTTGAATGGGATTGTTTTTGGAATCTGATTGCGTAATCTGGATTACATGAAATCAGTTACCACTCAGCACTGAACGTATTGTATTATTAAAGCTTTGCAAAACAAACCAGCAAAGCTTTCAAAGCCTCTTTGTAAACTCTGAGTTAAGGATTCCCCTGAGCCCCTAGGATATTGTCCGGCTCTTTTGCATCACCGCCGATGTGATTCATGAACTAACAGCGTTACTTAATTAAGAAGCCCATAATCCACAGTGTCTAAAGCTCTCTGTGTTAAACATCACTCCAGCCTGCAGGGAAACAAGGTGTTGGGATCTTAAGACGGAGTGTAATCCCAGAGATGGAGGGAATGATGGATCGCAGGATCAGCGTGTGACTCCTGGAGTAATCAGTCCAGGCTGCTGGTCTCCTTCGCTCTCCTCCGAACCCCCACACCAATCTCTCCGTCACTCCTCTGTCTCACTCCCACTTGCTCTGTGTTTCCATCTCTCATGCGCTTGTGAATTTACCCACTTGTGTCTTCGTGCAAACCTGATTTAAAGGGACAGTTCACCCAAAAATAAACATTTAAATTTTCTGTCCTGATCCATTCTCAGTGGGAAAGTGCCCATACACCATTACTGAAAAAAGCTGAACATGTCCAAACCTACTTTGTATTCGGTTTCAGTTTTTTTCTGTGATTTTTGCAGGCATATCAGTCTAGTCATTTCCTGCAAAAATGCCACATCTTTGGTATTGAATGTGAGCGCTGGATTGCGGTGTGTTTAATTTATGGTTCATTACGGCAGCACCGGCTGTCAGTTAATTCATCTCCTATTGCCCTTCATGTAATAGGTAAGGTTTGATTCTTATGCAGCACGTCTGTCGTCGGGATGGGTTATTGCCACACGCGTATAAGACGTATTTAATTCCGCGAGTCTGCCTTTAAGCAATTAACCGGGTTGGAGGAGAACTAAACTGTGACATCCTTGCTATGTGGGGTTTCTGAGCTGAATTTTTATCACTTGGCCTAGATGAAGCTCGTCCTGCTGGAATGCAGATGGCCTGTAGATCAGAGCTTTCACCACAGATTTCACACTGGACATCGAGTGATGACCGACACTAAATGCTCAAATGTTTTACTGTGTACAAAAGAAAATAAAAATGTTCTTAAAATCAAACGTTTAAAAATGCATGTAAAATACATGAATATTTCTTTTTAATATCATTATAACATAAAAAAAATATTATTATAATGCAATATGAATAATATATTTTAATATGAAATACATTTTTAATATGAAAGTATTGAGCATTTTTAAATGTATCTTGAATTTTGATGCTTTCATGCATGCATTTTGCCACAACCACTGTGTATTATTGCAAAGGAACCCATATTTAATTAAAATTAAAATTAAAATTAATTTAATTTAATTTAATTTCACGTTAGAAAGTAAAAAAATTAAATCAGACATTAAAAATTATATATTTTTTTTATATATAGAATATTTGAAAAATAGAATTTTTTAAAAATAATTATGATATGATGTATGTGATGTATATTAGTGACATTTAATATTAATATAAAATGTTGGTTTCATGCATGCATTGTGATTAAAAACTATGTTTATTATTACGATGAACTCTTTTAATGTCATAATTTACTTTTAATTACAATATTTTGGTTTAATGTACAAAAGTAAACAAAAAAAATGTAAAATGAAATTATATATGTGTATTATGTTATATAATTATAAAATTAGTAGTATACTAATAATAAATGTAATAAACAATTGTATTGTCAATAATGTATTATATATTATGATATATTTTTTATATGAATAATATATTTGATATAAAATCCTTGAGCCTTTTTAAATGTATATAGAATTTAGATTGTTTCATACATACATTTTGGTACAAACCATGTTTATTATTGCAAAGGAACCCATATTTTATTTTATTTTATTTTATTTTATTTTATTTTATTTTATTTTATTTTATTTTATTTTATTTTATTTTATTTTATTTTATTTGTTTTATTTTATTTTACATTTAATAAAGAAAACAAAAAAAAAAAAAATCAATTTAAAATATATTAAGAATATTTGGAAATTATGAATATTTTTCCTATAATTATAATATGATTTATAGTGTATTATAATATACTGTAAATATAATATTAATAACATTTAATATTAATATAAAATGTTGTTTTATGCATACATTGCGATTATAAAAAAAAAAAAGTTTATTATTACAATGAACTCATTTAATGTCATTATGTACCTTTAATTACAGTATTTTGGTTTAATGTACAAAAGTAAACAAAAAAACAGACTTAAAATGAAAATATATATATATATATATATATATATATATGAAAATGTATTTTATTTTATTTTATTTTATACATTTTGGTACAAACCATGTGCATTATTCCACAGTAACCGTATTTATTTTATTATATAAAATAAATTTGTATATTTTATTTTATAAAATTTGGTACAAACGGTCTTTATTTTTCCAAAGGAATCCATTTTTATTATTTTATTTTATTATTTGCTTTATTTTATTTTATTTCATTTTATTTTATTTATTTTTTATTAACTTAATTTAACTTTTTACGTGTCATAAAGTCATACATTTTGGCACAAACCATATTATTGCAAATGAATCCATATTTAATGTCACATAATATAATGTCAATAATATGTCAGTTTAATGCACAAAAATAAAAGCATAAAACCAATAAAAAAATTCAACTATTAATATTTATTTTTTAATATCATGATAATAACAATAATATATTAAAATGTATTATTTATATTATAATATAAACAATGTAATATGAATAATATATTGTGGTATAATTTATTTTTTATTTTATGATTCATTTTTATTTTAATAACATTTTGGTAAACAAATGTGTCCAACAAATCAAACATTAAAAAACAGTATGAATATCTGAAAATTATAAAAAAAAAATTTTCTGTATAGAATACATGCTATATCATAATATAAAATTAATCAATTAATTAATAAATAATATCAATATTATATATTCTGATATATTCAAATATAAAAATTGAATAATTAATTTTTTAATATGAAATGATTGAACATTTTTAAATGTGTCATAAATTTTGGTTTATTGCATTCTATATATTATGGCACAAACCTTTTTTTTTTTTTGCAAACATGCAGCATTTTTTTAATGAAAATAAAAGAAAAATATTTATTTTTAAGATGAACTGATATTGATGATGCATATTGCTAATTATTTCTCGCCCGTCCGTGACTCATCCGAACAGATCCGCGATCCATTTCTGGGTCTTGACCCTCCCGTCGAGGATCACTGCTTGCCTTCTTACCATATCACCTTCAGATAAGAAGAGAGATCTCGAAATGAGAAGACGAGAGGACACAGCGCAGACGCAGCGTTTAAACATAGCCACGGGAAATGTGAAGATAGGGGACAGACGGAAAAGAAATAGGAGCGAGAACAAAGGATAAGTGAAGATGAAGGTACAAAGGCTGACCGGGGAGAGAGAGATGATAAAATAAGACAAGGCAATTCCTTTCTTCTCATGTAGCTCTGCAGCCTTGCAGAAGAGCAGAGCGCGGGCACCTCTGTGCGTCTGTAAGGTTTAGGGTAAACATGTCCCCTTCCCTGTGATGTATAGGGTTGTCTGTTGTGTGAGTATAAGTCAGACAGCACTTTACTGTTAACTCTCCGCTCCCTCCCTATTACCGCCGTCCCCCGACCCTCGCCGGAGCCCGAGTCCTGGCCCCTGATGGCCCCTCGCTCTGTTTACCCCATCTACCTCTGTTTACTGCCACAGAGAAGAGACATTTGCCACTGTCGCACCAGCTTTCCACAGGGACGGGCCTGAGAAACACGCCAGGATGACAAACACGCCGTGAGGTCCAAACGCTCACAAACCAAACCTTTTCAGTGGAAATGACAGCACAATTTGAGTGAAGAGTTCAACTGAGAAATGCAGAAATGCATGTGAGATTGTTTCAGTATTTGGTGTCATTAGAGCTTCATCAACTAAACTAATGATAATGTTTCACTGAGCTTCAATGGAAGCAAGACAAATGTGAACAAATCAAATGATCAATGAGGCTCATTTACTTCATTTCATGGCTAAATCATTCTGCATTTAAAAAAAAAAATAATAATAATTTAATTTAATTTAATTTAGGCCCAGTGCATTTGATATTAGTTGCATAAATATGCTTATAATATACAAACTTTTTATTTTTTTTATTTTTTGGGTGGGGAGGGGGGGATCAAACTGTAGAACATAATTTGCATACATAGTTACATAATTAATGGAACTAATTCAGTGATATTTGATTAAAAACGTACATTTTCATTTTAAGGTTTCTTTTTCAGTCCATTAAAAAACTATAGTAAATAAATAAATAAATATCCCAGATTTTTATATAGTCCTAGTGCATTTTATAATATTTGCATCAAAATGATTGTAATATATTCATTAAAAACTTTACAAAATTACTAAACTTTTTTATCTTAATATTTTATTTGCAAAACTGAAAAACTGATTTATGTACTTTAAGTAAGTAAATAAATAATCACAGATTTTTTTTTTTTTTTGGTCTTTATTGCATTTTATAATATAGGCATCAATATGATAATGATGATAATGTACTATAACAACACAAAAACAAAACTAAATTACTACAAATTTTTATATTAAAGTGTTTTTTTTTTTTATTTATGGCAAAACTCAAATTTTCACAGTTCTAAAACATAAAAATAAAATTAAACAAACAAACAAAATATTTTAATGTGGTCCCAGTGCATTTAATATAATTTGCATATATATAATTTGCATGAATATGATTATAAAATACGAACTATTTTTTTTGTTTAAAACCGGAGTTTAATTTGTAAAAACATGAATATCCCAGATTTTTTTTTGTTCTAGTGCATTTAATAAAATTCCCATCAATATGATTACAATATAATCATTAAAAACTTTTAAAAATTACATTTTCATCATTTAATTTTCAGTTTATTGCCAAACTTTATTGCAAAATATAATATACAAACCATATTTTGAGAAACAAACTGATTAAAATGCGCAATTTAAAAGTCACACCTGAAACAGTTCGTCTTGCGATGCAAATTTTTGAAACCTTATTCAAGATTAAAGTCATTATTTGTGGACTTAAAGATCAGAAACGACTCACTGAACTGCTTTAGCACTGAGATGAAGTTCAGTCCTGCTGATATCAGCAGAGACTACAATAAAAAAAGATTTTTCATTTAAGAGTTTTAAAGTATTTTATCGACCTAAAACAAAGTTTACACCTAGAGAAATCTCTTACTTTTGATGCACATCATAACATTTACATTTTATAATAACTCAGAGGTTGCTTTTATAGCACAGTTAAAGGAGAAGTTCACTTCCGAAACAAGGTATAATGTACTCACCCCCTTGTCATTCAAGATGTTCATGTCTTTCTTTCTTCAGTCGTAAAGAAATAACTTTTTTTTGAGGAAAACATTTCTGCATTTTTCTCCATATAATGGACTGATATGGTGCCTCGATTTTCAACTTCCAAAATGCAGTTTAAATGCAGCTTCAAACGATCGCAAATGCGGCTGTAAATTAGAGGTCGACCGATATTGGATTTTACTGATACCAATAACTAGGTTGGACCACACTGGCCGATACCGATTAATCGATCGATACTGAATGGAAAATAAATAGTGCTCTACTATTTAAAAAAAAAAAAACAGCCTACTGAACCATACTTTGTAAATGAATAAAAATATCAATATTAATTATATATTGATCATTACAGTTTTACAGAATTACGTAATTTAATAACAAAATAAATGTAATTGTAATTAGCTACAGTTACAAAGAAAAAATGTGTAATTAAATTAGTTACTTTTGAAAATGTTAATGATTACAAAGGGGGGTTACATATGAATTTTTTCACACACACCTTCATACAGATTTAATTGACTTCTTTCATAAATTGCACTGACTGCTCTAAAATGAGACACCAATGTTTCAGGTGTTTAGGACACAGAATAGGACACATGCTTGTTTTCATAAATCTTAGAATATTAAAACTCAATTCAATATTATGTGTACAATTTCTTAATTCTGTCATCCTGGTATCATGGACTCGCTGTCTTGTTTCAGACAAACACACCTACTTTTCTGGTTCATGACAGTTAGGGTATGTCGAAAAACTCCCATCTCACGTTTTCCCTCAACTTCGAAATCGTCCTATATCGCTGTTTTACCTTTTTTGTTAAGGGTGTTTGATCTCCTTTGCATGTTCACTTTGCAAAGACTGCGTCGGTACTTCTGCAGTGATGTAGGATGATTTTGAAATTATTTTTGAAGTTGAGAGAGAAAATACGATTGGAGTTTTTTTGACATACCCTAACTGTCTTGAGTCAGAATACACAGAGTTCAGGGAGAGAAAGGCAAGACGAGCATTTTAGATTAAAAAGTATTTCAATTGTATCTTTTTAATGAAAACAACTGATCGTTTCGCTAGATAAAACCCTTCTTCCTCGGCTGGGATCATTTACAACCGCATTTGGGATCATTTGAAGCTGCATTTAAACTGCATTTTGGAAGTTCAAAATTGAGGCACCATAGCAGTCCATTATATGGAGAAAAATGCTGAAATGCTGAAATTTCTTTACAGCTGAAGAAAGAAAGACATGAACATCTTTGATGACAAGGGTGTGAGTACATTATATGTGAATCTTTGTTTTGGAAGTGGATTCTCCTTTAAGTTTCATCTAGTTTTGCAAACATTGTGTCTGATATTTAAGGAGAAATAAAGACCAAGTCTGTGTTTGCTCTCCATTTAACCTTAATGCTGTCTCAATGCTGGAGATAAACGGGCGAACAAAAGCATTCTTCTCCATCTATATTTTGGGGGATTTGCACTCATCTCATGAGCTTTCCTTGAGCTGCGAGCTTTAACGAAGTTTCAGTCTAAGTTCAATAAACTTCAGTCTTTCTGAGGGAGCTCGAGCAAACCCTTGGGCTACGTGAAATTGGAAAAGAAATTTGCGATTGGGATTGTCACGTTCTCACACATATGAAACGGACCGCAGTCAAATATGCCATGCATTAATAATGCCATCTTTTTATCAATAGTATATGACTCCCGGCCTGGACTGAGCTGAGCCGATCCATGCATATCCAAGACAATGAACCTATATGAGCATTAAAGTTGAATCAAACACTGTGAAAAGAGAAAGAACACCTGCTGAGGGGGGAAAGAGGCTGCGTTTGAAGTGCCTGTGCTTCCTGTATCTCATCAAATGGATATAACCTCTGAAAAGATGAAGATAAACTCGCTTACATCTCTGCTTTACAACAGCCCTTGTTGATGCAATCACTTAAAAGTTTACCTGCAATTGCTACAAAAGGCATCCCCCGTCCAATCAGAACAATCCCAGACAGATTTCCTGCATGTAATCCCACACATCCGGCCTTTTTGCAGTGAGGAAACTCCTGCCGAGCTCCTTCAGCCCAATTAAACCCACATGCCAGGCTTCCATCAAAGGACCCGAGAGGTTTGTGCAAATGAAACGCTATCACGGAAACGATCGCGTTCGGAAAAGACGAGTCTCCCAGCAGGGGCAGAGGGTTATATTGTAGTCGGGGAGAGTTTCTCTTAGGAGTCACTTTCTAAACGCTCCCATTAATCCTCTTTCCGGCGTGTCTGAATGTCATGACTCTGGAAAAATGTGGAACTTCCTGAAGCTCAAAGAATGGAAACACAGTAAAAAAAAGTCTCCCGATGTGCCCAGCTTTGTCACTACTGGATTAATCTCTGGAGGTTAGAAGATAGAGCAGCTTATTTTAAGGGGATCAATGAAACTTAAAGAATGTCTAATGCCACTTTGGAGTCGGAGGCCTCAAGGAGCCAAATCCAGAGAGTTCAATGGAGACGGTGCGTCACAAGGACACCGAGGGAAACAGTGGTGAAAAAGTTTAAAACGTCAACTTTTGCTGCAGCACACTCTGACTTTGGTGCTTGTTCAGACCACAAAACCAAAAGAAAAAGTTGAGAGAGTGCATTTTGCATAAAGAAAATGAAGGGACAAGGTTATTTTATGTAACTAAAACTAACCCCCAAAAAAACATCATTTGAAATCGAAATTTTAAATTTTAACAGAATTTTAAAAGTTTAATTTTTTTTAGTTTTACTTGATGTACTAAAATAAATAAAATTGAACTTTTTTCCTATTTTTATTCAGTGAGGATGCATTAAATTGATCAAATGACAGTAAAGACATTTATAATGTTACAAAAGATGTTTCAAATAAATGCTGTTATTTTGCTTTTGCTATTATTTTACTTTTTATTCATCTGTGAATCCTAAAAAATAAAATGTATCAGTTTCCACAAAAATATTGGGCAGCGCAACTGTTTTCAACATTTATAAAAATCAGAAATGTTTCTTGAGCAGCAAATCAGCATATTAAATGATTTCTGAAGGTTAATGTGACCCTGAAGACTGGAGTAATGATGCTGAAAATTCAGCTGTGATTACAGAAATAAATAGCATTTTACAATTTAATCACATAGAAAACAAAATTTTAAATTGCAATAATATTTCACAATTTTACAGTTTTTACTGATTTTTTGATCAAATAAATACAGCCTTGGTGAGCAGAAAAAACGTGTTTCAAAAACATAAAATATATATATATAATTTATATAATATCATGATATATAATTTAAACTGTATTTTTAACAATAGCTGTATTGCTTTTGTAAATAACAATTTAAAAAATTATAGCGTTGCAATAATCGGAATCGCTACTGAGAATTAAAGTAAGAATAAAAAATAACTAAAATTACAAAAGACTTTTAAAATTTGTATTTAGTCTTACTTGATGTACTAAAATAAATTATATATTTATATTAAAAAAAAATATATATATATATATATATATATACACACACACAACATTTAACAAATATAAAGTTTGAGGTCTGGTTTTTTTTTAAAGAAATGTATATTTTTATTCAGCAAGGATGCATTAAAGTTCTATTTATCTGTGAATCCTGAAAAATAAAATATATCATGGTTTCCACAAAAGTCTGAAGCAGCACAGCTGTTTTCAACATTGATAATAATCAGAAATGTTTTCTGAGTATCAAATCAGCATATTAGAATGATTTCTGAAGGATCATGTGACACTGAAGATGTAGTAATGATGCTGAAAATTCAGCTTTGATCACAGGAATAAATTACAGTTTAACAAATATTCACACAGAAAACAGCTATTTTAAATTGGAATAATATGTTACAATTTTACAGTTTTTACAGTATTTTTAATCAAATAAATGCAGCCTCTGAGAGGAGAAAAGACTTTTTTCAAAAACAAAATTATTTTACCAACCTAGAGTAAGAGTAGCGAGAATAAATATGTGTGACTTTTTCCTTACACAAAAATAAATGTCAAATGAGTTTAACCGAGCTAAACTGTTTCCATTCCTAAATCCTGAATAGCAGGCTGGTCCATATCCTAGTCATTTATTACATGAGACAGCCCTATAAGCATCTCTTTGACATGTAAGAGTAGATTCTCCATGCAGAATGAGGTCGTTATCACGCTTGACAATGGAGAAGATGCAGGGCTTAGGATGGTCTCCCCAACCCCACCCAGCTATTAATACCAAAGAGAACCAGAGCATTGTAGTGCAAAAGAGTCCTGAGTATCTCTGTTTATTCAGCCTGTATCTCAGAGGCCAACAGGAAGAGAGCTTTCAGCTCAGACACAGAAAGAAAGTCAATTTTCAACAGTGAATTTCACCGAATGTTAAAGAAATGGTGGAAACAGTGAATTAACTGTGACATTTTGAATAGAAAGACTGAAATAGTATATTCTTGGAAATTGGAGTCTCTAGAAGAATTACTAAAAATGAGCTTGAATTAACATTAGAATATTGGAACATTAGAATGAATATTGTGTTTTATGTAACAAAACGTAAACTTTAAGTCGTTTTGCACTCAAAAGTATCTCATGGTTATTCATAGCCTCGGTTTACTGGGATCCAATCTAATTTTCAGCACCCATGATAAATTGCTTAATTGAAGTCAGTAAACAGTCAGTCATCTCCGTTATTGATGCGAATTTTAATTAGATGAGACAAATTCATTCGCTCAGTCATACAGAGTGTTACAGTACATCACCGGCCAACTCAAAAAGGTCAAGATAGTCAGTGAGATTGATTGGCTGGACGACTTGTTTATATAAGATAAGAGAAAATAGCCGAAAGGTCAACAATCACAAGCTATCTGAGCATTATCAGCCTCTCTCTCCACTGACAAGCACAGCAAACAAAAGTTGAACGGCCAGAACTTGACTTTAAAACAAGCTTATTGTTCAAAAGACACGTACATTTTAAAAGCAAAACAGAAGTGGGATAAAAAAAAAACTTTTACTTTCAGGCCAGTGCATTCTCTTGTATAACAAAGAGACATACAAACAGACAGAATTCATTTCGGTTCGGCTGCGCACTGACACACACACAATATATTTTCAATATAAATCCTATATACACATTCCTTCGCTAAACAGTTGCTTTTAACACAGCTAGTTACACTTCCACTGGAAGCAAAATGCATTTCAGTGCCACCAATAAATGCTGCCCTAAATGTCAAGGAAAATAAAACGTCTCGTTCATAGTTCATCTCCGCTGTGTCATATTTCTAAATCTAATAGAGCATTTATGCACAAAACGTAGTTAAGAAAACAAACTCACAGTAAAAAGGGTAAAATAAACGCAACAAACATGACGACTGAAGACGACAACGTTCTGAGGGAGCTTGAGCGGTACCACCGAACTTCTTGAGAGTCGTCTGAAAAAAAAAAAAAAGAAAAGATAAATAAACATGAAATAATATACAAGGCTGTTATTTGAAGAAGCAGCTACTCAGACGAGAAACAGACGACCTGAATAATCATCTGCCATCAGGCTGAATCAAGCGCTAGTCAGTGATTCACAGCCCTATTAGGGAAACGTTGGAGGTGAGAACGTCTGTCTATTGTTGTTTATCTCCAACTGAACCGGTTACAGGATAAGTGTGCGTCTGGCATTATGTTTTTAACTTCTTTTACTGTAATATAATGGAAAGGGCCCTAAAACAGCCAAAAGTGATTTCTTGCTCAATATTTTTGTCATTTTCCACTCCTAATATCTTAACATTCTGTACATTTAAATGGGAAGCAACGTAACTTGAGATATTAAGTCTTGTTTCTAAAAAAAAATGCATTACAATTACACAAATTTATGCTTAAAAGGAGAACAATATCAGCCATATTTGTGACCCTGGACCACAAAACCAGTCATAAGGGTCAATTTTAAACTTTAAATTGAAATTTATACATCATCTGAAAGCTGCTAAATAAGCTTTCCATTGATTGTTGGAATAAGACCATATTTGGTCGAGATGCAACTATCTGAATATCTGGAATCTGAGAGTGTAAAAAACTCTAAATATTCTTAGCAATGCATATTACTAATCAAAAATTACATTTTGACATATTTACAGTAGGAAATGTACAAGATATCTTTATGGAACATGAACTTTACTTAATATCCGAATGATTTTTGGCATAAAAGAAAAATCGATCATTTTGACCCATACAGTGTATTGTTGGCTATTGCTACAAATATACCCGTGCTACTTGAGACTACTTTTGTGACCCCACTGGCAGATATTTTTTCTTTTAATCAGGTTTAATCTATCTTGATGTAAAATTTCAGATATTTGGACTGCTTAGTAAGAAAGTCATTTTGACTGTTTTAGTGGGCAGTTTCATTATATTACAGTGAGGAAAGCCAGACACACTCTTAATATCCTTTGGGATGCTGTAACTGGTTTAGTTGGAGATAAACAGCAACAGATAAAGTCTTTTGTGCAGTGTACAGCAAACATGCATCTATAAACTCACCACAGTCTTTGCTGAAAACATGCGGGAAGCAGTGCAGAAGTCCATATCCACATCTGCAGTACGAACATCCTTTCTGAACCCATTCTCCATGTGGAATCACACCACAATCCCTGTTGGAATAAAAACACATTATCATTTAAAAACTGTGTGCGACCCAAAAAAGTGCTGTACAGCAAAATCTAGATGTTTTTTTGTTACCTGAGGCGTTCGTCATATTCGCAGCTCCGGCCGGTGAAGTGCTTTGGACAGGCACAGAAGCTTCCCAAAATGCACGTCCCACCGTTCTTGCAGCAGGTACGGCTTTGTTTAGCAACTGAATTGACAAACAGCAGAATAAAGATGTTAAATACAAGGATGCAAACGCAAAACAGCAGCCTCCTCCTGCAAAATTTATGACGTGTAATCTAAACAGCTGCTACCAACATCTGTTTCCCAACACGACACGAACCGAACCATCCAGACACTGTGCAGGCCGTTACGCTTGACAACACTGGAATTCCCATTAATACATGGATAAATCCACTCAGCTCCAGCGTAAATGCTGAAAACGCAGTTTTCTACTTTGTGCACATTGTTTACTCTGGTTTCTGATTGTAAATGCTGCGTGCAATTAAAGTGCAACAGATTGTTGTGATGTTTTCCTTTGTATTTTTGTTGTTTTCCAGTGCAAGTGTCTTAAGAACCTTAAATCAAGATTCATTTACTTGAAGCAAAATGATAGAAATCTTATGGTGAAGTGAGTTTATGGTTATTTGTTTATTTGTTCTTTAAACAAGAACAAATATCTGACAGTGTGTTCAGAAAAATGAAAACAAGTTTTAATACACAATTGACGTATTTGCTCTTTTTTTTTTTTAAAGTATAAACTTATTTAATTGTTTGCCAAAAAAAAAAAAAAAAAACTAAAGCATGCAACATGCCATGACTTTCTGCTCCTTTTAAGGCCTTAATTTGTAAATTAAGACTTTAGACCTTCAGAAACCCTAATGAATGATTGAAATATCTACATATCAGATCTGCACATTAAAAATTTAACTGAAATAAAAAATGAAATTTTAAATACATACATCCCAGGATGCACTGGAAAAAATAGTGTAAAAACAAATTAAATAAAGAAAAAGCAGGTAACATTAAATTATACATGAAATTCTGACTGAAAAAAGATTGAAATTGTATTTTTAATAATAGTATATACTTTTAATAATATATATACAATTCCAGTCTATGTTTTTTCAGTCAGAATTTCACCATTTTGCTTGCTTTTTCTTTAAATTTAATTTTTGTTTTTACACAATTTTTAGTGCATCCTGGGATGTATGTATTTTAGATGTTATTTTTTTATTTAAATTTAATTTTTCATGCCTGTTATGTAGATAGTGCAATAATTCATCGTGGTTTCTGAAGGTCCAAAGTCTTAATCACAAAAAAAAAAAAAAAAAAAAAAAAAAAAAAAAAAAAAAAGATTTTTTTTTAAATTAAATACATATATCCCAGGATAAAAAAAAGTTTTTGTAAAAATAAAAAACTAAATTTAAAGAAAAAGAAACACGTTACATTAAATGTGAAATGCTGGCTAAAAGACTAAAATTGTATTCTGAATAATAGTGTTTGAAATAGTATTTAAAAAAAAATATATATAGATAGATATATTATTGTGAATTAAGACTTTAGACCTTCAGAAACCATGATAAATAATTGCAATATCTACATATCAGACATTAAAAAATAAAAAATAAGAAAAAAAATATATTTTTTTATTACAATGAATTATTTAGTTAAAAACAACGGTGTGGTAAGTATGATCTCACCTCCGGTCAGTCCTATGAACGGCAACACGGCCTCGGCGTTGCGGTGTTGACGTTGCGGCGTTTGCGTGTTCATTTCATTGAACTTATTCAAGAATTCCGCGTGTTGTTTTGGCTTTCCAGAGACTCCAGCTTTCCCACATTCTGCTCCTTCACATCCTGAGAGAAAAACGCGAACCCATGTTAGAAAAAAGCTTCGAAAACCCAGCCACGTATGGATGTAAACAACGTAAAAACCCGACTTTTACCTGATTCCGACGAAACCGCCTGACACACCACCACAGCGCACACCAAAAACCTATAAGTAAGAATAACAAATGTTAGGCCTGAGGAGAAAAACAGACAATTCGATTATTCTAAATCGAATCAATGAATCATTTGCTCACCTGAAGAGTTGATTCATAATTCCGCTCGCTTGCAAAACTACCGATCTGATCACAACAGCATCAAAACATCACCACTGTCATCACCACGCACCAAATGACCAAAACACTCTATCTGTCCCTCTCCGGGGTCTGTTATTTATCTTTAGGGCTTCGGACTCCCCCATGACGCGCTATTAACACCTGTAAACCCCTCCCATAGTCATACATGAGATACGCGCACCCACTAATGCAAATGAGTGTCCATTCATATTAGTTCCGTCAGTCAAACTGGTTTGAGGCGAATCGATTCTCTTCAGTATCACAGAGAAGCGATTAGAGGCTCAATCTGCGCCCCATCGCCGTAAAAGCACTTTGATGCTGTATAATGCGGGATTTTACCGAGTATCTTTGTTTCTCAAGTGAAAAAGATTTCGATTATAGACTCTAGTAAGAGTAGCGCCGTATTTAGTTTGTGACAGGCATAAAAAATTACGCTGTTAGGGACAGACGTACAGTGCATTTAATGGATTGTATTGTTGTTTAACACTGTTTAGCTGATGAAGCGTTTTTTCGAGAGAGAGAAAAAAACGTGTAAGTAGGAAAAAAAAAGTTTATACAGTTCATGCCTATCCCTCACAGCCTTCTTAAATTAAATATGACCTCTTATCTGACTATCATTTCCTATATGGCAAAAATATTTTTTTTTTACAATCTGTGTTTTGTAAAGATATGTAGTCAATTTTTGTATTTTTAAACTAAATTCTAAAAATATAACTACATATACTTTTTTAAAAAAAGCAGTTTAAAATCACATTTTTAAAATTATTATTACATTATAACTGTTATGTTTTTAAGAAGTCTCTTCTGCTCAGCAATGTATTTATTTGATCCAAAGTAAAGCAAAAACAGTATTTTTTTACTATTTAAAATAACTGTTTTAAAATACTATGTAAAATAACTGTTTTCTATTTAAAAATATTTTAAAATGTAATTTATTCCTGTGATTTCAACACTGATTTTTGGCATCATTACTCCAGTCACATGATCTTTCAGAAATCATTCTAATATTCGGACTTGCTGCTCAAAAAAAAAAAAAAAAAAAAAAAAAAAAACATTTATTACTATTATTATGTTGAAAACGGCAGAATAGAATTTTTTTAGTTTTTTGATGAAGAAAAACAGAACATAAATAGAGAAATAGAATTCTGCTATAACATTTTAAATGTCTTTATCATAACTTTTGATCAATTTAAAGTATTCTTGCTAAATAAAAGTATTAATTTCTATCATTTCTTTCTCTGAGAAAAAGAAAACAATACTGTCTCCAAGCTTTTGAATGGTATAATGTTACAAAAGCTTTTTTTTATTTCAGATAAATGCTGATCTTTCTATTTAAAGAATCCTGAAAAAAATTACTCAACTGTTTTAAATAATGTTTAAATAATAACATTTCTGAAGGATCATGTGACACTGAAGACTGGAGTAATGATACTGAAAATGTAGCTTTAATCACAGAAATAAATTACATTTTAAAATATTATTAAATAGAAAACTGTTGTTTTAAATAGTAAAAAATATTTCAAAATGTTACTGTTTTTTGCTGTACTTTGAAACAAATAAATACAGGCTTGGTGAGCAGAAGAGACTTTCTCAAAAAACATAAATCTTACTTTTTGAAAACTTTTGACTGGTAGTTGATATTATTCAGATGGCTGGATAAGAGTTATCTAGGCTTCTTAAGTTTATCTAGATTTAATCAAAAGTTTTTAAGACCATGAGAAATATAAATTAAGCCAAGCTTTTGGTATTGCCAGTATATTTCCCTTCTCAGTTCTGTTAACTCATATATTGATTTATTTTTTCCTAAGTGCCTCTTTTTCATTCAATGCAAATTTGCATAATTTATTCATAATACTTGGACAATGCAGAGCACAACACCTATAGTACGCAGCTGCTTTTGCCGAAAGTGTACTTTTTTAATTGCACGTTTTCTGTTTATATTGCACTTATTTGTGTGTTTATGTATTGTTTTTATTATCTAGATGCTGTAAAGGGCATATATATTTACTCTTAATTTGAAAAGCAGATATAAATAGCAAATTATCATTGTGGTGTTTGTTGTTGTTGAGGCAAAATCTGACCTGTGCTTTCAGAATAATTCTCAGTTGCTATGGTTTCTTATTTGTTTATGCGTGAAAATCAAATAAACTCTGTGGTGATTTTGTTCCCACAGGCTGACATTTCCAAAGGAGCGGCAGCAGTTATATATAACCGCCAAACACCTAAAGTCATTAGAGTACGTTTTCTTTGAGGATTTTTTGGTGTTTGATGCGGTTCGCTTCTTTAAAGAGCAGCGTAAAGCACGAGCAGCCGCAGCGCGCTCTATTTCTGTCCATATGCTTTGTTATTGGTTTCTAATTAGCCGATTCCTCTCAGAGCCCGTGAGGTGAAGAACTTTCAAACACTTTAGTTTGTCGTTTTTTCCGTTTCAACTACATAACCAGAAACGTCAAACGCACTTCAGTATATGCCCTGGTTTCTCTTTTCACAAACTCTCTCTTCCTAAACCCCAACTCTATTTTAAAGTCAAAATGTATGTCTTTAAACAGAGCAAGCATAATATTATCTAAATGCAAGCTTTAGTGATGGCCCTGTCTTGTACATTTCACATTTAATGTATGTCTGCCTTTTGCATAATGAAAAAAAAAAAAACAGTTAATTTAGTCTGGTGGAAAAAATCATCCTTTTTAAAAAGAAATTACATGCAAATTACATGGCTCAGGTTGATGCATTTTTCATTTCCAGGCACAATGCATCACCGCTGGGAGAGCTTTTCTTGTAGTGCCATTAATGTTTTTTTGACATTTCATGCCAACATTTCCTCTAATTGTTGCTGGGAATTGTTTTTCTACAGAACAGCCGCTCTGTCCATCTATAGAGGAATGATCTTTAACGCAGACGTCGAGCAGTTGCTAAATAAAGTTGGTGGAGCGTGTGACGCAGGCCAAACCTGAAAGGCTAAAGGTCAGACTGAATGCTTTGGATGTTGTGCTTGACATTATAGATGCTGCTATATTACATGACAGGCACCTTTGACCCATGAGCGAGAGACTCATGACCTTTTTATGAAATCCGCATTTATGGAAAAGATTTGTGTATTTATGAAGGGTGTTTGCTAAGTCATGCATCAATATGAGTGTGATACTGTTAACTAGAACTAGAACTAAACTATTAAAAATAATTGTCAGTAATCAAAATAAAGCTGGAATAAATTAAAATGCTTAAAAACCTAATTGAAAATTAAAATGTTGCCTTGGCAATTGAAATAAACTGAAATAGATATGCAAAAATATGCTTGAAATAAAAAGGCTGAAGTATTAAAATGACTATGACTAAAACTGAATGAATAAATAAATAAATAAATAAACAAAAAAATAATAAATGGGAATATTTAAAAATGTAAACTAGAATTAAAATTATGAAAAATCTGGATTAAATTAAAATGCTTAAAAACCTAAATGAAAATGAGAAACGTTGCAGTTGAACTAAACTGAAATAAATATGCAATTAATATGTTTGAAATAAATAAGTCAAAGTACTAAAATTACTAAAACTAAAACTGAAAATAAATAAATATATAAAGAAAGAAAGAAAGAAAGAATATATATATTTAAAAAAAAGCCATTGTCATTTTCACTAATTGAAATACGTCCTTAAAAATAAAATGTTCTTATGGAAATGTTGCCTTGGAAAATGACTGAAATAGTAAATGTTTTATTAAAATATTTAAAACATGAAAATATGACAAAAGCACATCACTATCAGTGTTGCTATTATTAATTACAAATAAAATGATTGCAAATTGTTGTCAGTAACTGAAATAAAGCTGGAAAAAATATAAAGATTAGATGGAAAAACTTAAAAAAATTAAAAATACGTAAAAAAACGTAAAAAAAAAAAAAAAAAAAAATTAAATATTGCCTTTAGAAATGACTGAAATAGTAAATAATACTTTTAAATAGACATGGAAAAAAAATATAAAAGCACATCACTTAGTCTTTTTATTATTACCTAAAATTAAAACTGATTTTTTGAAAATTAGATGAAAAACCTAAAATAAAAAAAAATAAAAAAAACTTAAAAAAATAAATAAATAAATAAATATTGCCTTTGGAAATGACTGAAATACAGTACTAAAGTAATAAAATGACTAAAACTGAAAAAAATGCAATATTGAAAACAAAATGGATATAAAAGTCAAAGTAATTTTTATTTTCAGTAATTGAAATAAAGTTAGAATTAAAATAAATTGTTGCTTTGGAAAATTACTGAAATAAACACATTTAAGTTGACGTACAAAGATGACTAAAACGGAAATAAAAACAAATAAAAGTTAAATAGAAATATTTAAAACAAATGAAAATGACAAAAATGACAAAAGCATATCGCTTAGTGTTATTATTACCTAAAACAATTACATTTTTTTTTCAGTAATTGAAATAAAGCTGGAAAAAAATTACTAGATGAAAAACTTAAAATTTAAAAACTTAAAAAAAATACTGGAAATCACAGAAATAAAGTACTAAAGTACTAAAATTATTAAAACTGAAATAAATATATTCAATTTACATATAAATATTGAAATAAAAGACAAAATGACAAAATCACATAAAATTACTGTAACTAAAATTAGACTGAAAACTGAAAATATAAAAATAAAAGCTTCAAAATATTAATAAATACAGTATATAAATAATACTAAAATAATACTAATTATTGTTCATATTTAGGGTTAATGATTGAAAATACAAAACATACATACACATATAAACACAAAACAAATCTAAAAGAGTTTAACTGAATTCATGTCTACTCAGAACACCCTAGCAACAGCTTAGCAACCATATATCAATGCCCTGTCAACAGCCACAACACTCCAGGATAGCAGCAAGATTTAAACAAGTAATCACGACAAAATCTGGTTTATTTATTTCATATTCATTTTAATTTGGATTCCATTTGCTTGATTGAATGCAAAGCTGAGTTCATAAATTGCATGCATTTAGTGTTTGCTAATGGGCTAATGAGGTTTAATTAGATAATTCATTCACATAAAGAAGGATTAAATTGTGTGCACTAATGAACAGCGAATGAGGAACTGAGGTCACGAATCTCTGCGCTGCGCTGCTGTCTTCAGGTCGACTGCGGAGCTGCGCTTTTGTTACAAGCACAGAAAGAGTCAAAAGGTGATTTATTCTTTCTGCTCACAGGTGCATTTCTGTCTGCTACGGCTGACAGCCTGTCATGTTGCTGCCAGGGGAATATGTGAGGTAATTAGAGCAGCAGTGGTGGGCAGCAAGACGCCCATTTGAGGGGACAAATCCAGATTAAATGTGCCTGCTTCTACTTTTCACTTGTCTTTTAAATTAGACTATTAAACTATTCAAATGCAATTGCTAGGAAATTGTAAGTGATGTTTGCACGTGTGCAAGACGCTGCTCCCTCCTTTAATGTGTATCTGTGGGATTTTCCCACCTGTTTTATGGTCCGGCAGGTGAAAATGATGCAAAAAAGTAGTTACCCTAGCAACTATTTAGAACACCCTAGCAACTACCCATTACAGCACAGCAACCACCTAGCAACCATCCAGAACACACTAGCAACTGCCTAGCATCCACTCAGGACACTAGATGCTGCCCTGGACACTCTAGCAACTATTTAGAAAACCCTAGCAACTGGTCAAGACAACCTAGCAACGCCCTAGCAACCACCTAACAACAACCCAGAACACTCTAGCATCTGCCCAAGACACAATTATATAGCAACTGCCTACTAACTACCCATAACACTCCAGAAACCACCTAGCAACCATCCAGAACACCCTAGCAACCACCCAGAACATTCTAGCAACTGCCAAGAACACCCTAGCAACCACTTAGCAATAACCCAGAACACTCTAGCAACTGCCCAGGACATGATTGTGTAGCAACTGCCTAGCAACTACCCATAACACTCCAGCAACCACCTAGCAACCATCCAGAAAAACCTAGCAACAACCCAGAACATTCTAGCAACTATCCAGGACACAATGGTATAGTCACTGCCTAGCAACTACACGTAACACCCCAGCAACCACCTAGCAACCATACAGAACAACCTAGTAACTGCAGAGCAACCACCCAGAACACCAACAGCTGCCCAGGACACCCTGGCAATGTCCTCGCAACCATCTAGAAACAATCCAGAACACCCTAGCAACAACCCAGAACATTCTAGCAACTGCCCAGGACACAATTGTATAGCAACTGCCTAGCAACTACTCATAACACCCCAGCAACCATCCAGAACAACCTAGCAACCACCAAACAACCACCCAGAACACCAGCAGCTGCCAAGGACACCCTAACAATGCCCTAGCAACCATCCAGAACACCCTAGCAGTTGCCCAGGACACACTGGCAACACCCTAGCAACCACCTAGCAACTGCCTAGCAACAACCCAGGACACTCTAGCAACTGCCAAGGGCACAATCATATAGCAACTGCCTAATAATTACTCATAACACTCCAGCAACCACCTAGCAACCATCCAAAACACCCTAGCAACCACCCAAAACATTCTAGCAACTGACCAGGACGCAATTGTATAGCAACTGCCTAGTAACTACCCACTACAACCCAGCAACCACCCAGAACACTAGCAGCTGCCCAGGACACCCTAGCAATGCCCTAGCAACCATCCAGAATACTCTATCAACCATCCATTCAGAGTAGTCTAGCAACCACCCAGAACACTCTAGCAACTGCCCCACATACAATTATACAACAGCACCCTAGCAACCACCAAGAACAACCTAGGAACCACCCAGAACACTCGAGGAATTGCCCAGGACACTGCAGCAACTGCATATCAGCTATACTGAACACCCTAGCAACTGTCCAGTTTTTTTTTTTTTTTTTGGCAAATCAGAAGTGTTTTTCCAGATGCAGGGCTGTGTAATCTGTTTTTATTATTCATAAAGTCATTTTTCTGCTGTGTAAAGCACATCTCTCCTCAACAACATGCATGATTTGAGAAATCGCTTTGCTAATGTATCTGTTTGACCCTCATTTTACTCCTTGTAGCACCTATTAGTTTTCCACCAGAGCAGAGTGAATGAATGGACTGAGGTTGTCTTTAAATGTGAGCAGCAGTAAACTCAAACCACGTAAATAATATAAGATGTAAATGTCAATGGCCATTAAATCCTTGTAACTCCGTCATCACATCACATGGGTTTTGATCCCCGGCCAAAGCGTGTTCTATAAAAGCGGATTGCTGCATGACGAGGAAACGAGACACCGGTGCTTTCATTCTGCTGCTCCTGTGTGCAGCTCTCAGGGTGAGGAGCGTGTAATAGAGCAATCTCGCTGACTCATATGAGCCCCCTGCTGGCTCATAATTAATTTACATATCTTTGTGTTTCATTCCCATAATTAACAAGCCTCTGGATAACACCAGTGCAGGCCCATTAGGGGTTTCAGGATGTTTACAGGGAAGTTTTAATGACATCTATGGAAGTAAGAAGTGCAATTGTGTTTACTTGACTTGAGTTGATTCATTTTGAAATATGGCTACATTTGCTCAATTGTAGTTCCCATTTCATGCCTTCCATAGATGAACTGAAATGAACTTCCTGAGTGCATTAGAAGAAAAAATGTGAAAGCCTGAAAGTAAAAAAAAAAAAAGGTAGATAAAAAATAAAAAAGGAAGATTAAAAAATACTTTTTATCTTACAATTTGGACTTTTTCTCAAATTCTCTTTATCTCAAATTCTGAATTTTTTCCTTGCAATTCTGAGGAAAAAAAAGTCAGTTTGCAAGATATAAACTCAAAATTGCAAAAATAAAGTCAGAATTCTGATTTAAAAAAAAAGTCAGGACTGTGAGATATAAACTCAGACCTGAGAGAAAAAAAAAATCAGAATTAAAAGTTTATATTGCACAATTCTGAGTTTATATCTTGGAATTCTGCCTTTTTTTTAACTCAGAATTTCAAGTTTATAGCTGTTTATATTCTATAAACCCATACAATATTTCACAATTCAGACTTATTTGAGTATTCTGACTGAATTATTAGAAAAAAAAGTAAGAATTGTAAGATATAAACTCAACGATATGAACTTTACTTTTGATTCTGTTGTGGAACAAAAAACAGAATTCTGAGACTCAGATTTGAAAAATATAAGGTCAAAAATGCAAGTTTATATTGTGCAATTTTGACTTTTTCCCATAATTCTGAGAAAATGTCAGTATGTGAGATACGAGCTTAGAATTGTGAGATGTGAATTTAGAATTGTAATTCTGAGGAAAAAAGTCAATATGTGAAAAAAAATAAACCTACAATTATGAGAAAAAAGTCTTGCAAAAGAATTGCAAGATATGAACTTGATTTCGAAGATATGAACTTTATTAAATATGAACTGTTGTAGAAAAAAAACAAACAGAATTGCAAGAAAAGTCAGAATTCCAAGTTTATATTGTGCAATTCTGACTTCTTTTTTTTTACGATTCTGAGAAAAAGTC
The DNA here is from genome assembly GCF_022985175.1 of Labeo rohita. Taxonomy (NCBI): domain Eukaryota; kingdom Metazoa; phylum Chordata; class Actinopteri; order Cypriniformes; family Cyprinidae; genus Labeo; species Labeo rohita. Next base: position 26,916,543 of record NC_066878.1, read on the forward strand.
AGTATGTGAGATATAAACTCAGAATTATGAGATATAAACTCACAGTTCTGAGAAAAAAAGTTTCTATCTCTTTTTAATCTTTTTTTTAAGTTAAAAGTTGCAATTAATTTTTTTTATTTTTTGTTCTGTGACTGAAACAAACTGAAAAACAGAACTATGAGACAAACAGAATTCAGAGAAAAAACTCAGAATTGTAAAATATAAAGTTGCAATATTATATAATTTTTGAGTTTGTATTTTGCAGTTCTGAGTTTATAGCAGTTTATAATCTATTCTAATGTCTATAAATTTTTATTCTTCTTGCAGTTATGAGAAAAAAAAAGAGATATGAGATATGAACTCACAATTCCAAGCCAGAATTGTGAGAGAAAAACTCACAATATCCTTTTTTTATTTTTTATTCTGTGGTAGAGACAAAAAAAAAAAAAAAAAAAACCTAATTGCGAGACATAAACTGAGAATTCAGAGAAAAAAAATTCAAGTATTATATTTATGCAATTCTGCCTTTTTCCTTTGAATTTTTAGTTTTTATCTTGCAATTCTGACTTTTTTCTCACAGTTCTGAGAAAGAAGTCAGTATGTGCGATATAAACTCTAAATTGCAATTCTTTAAAAGTCAATATGTGAGATATAAACTCAGAATTGTGCATATAAATATAAAATTAAAAACTAAAATATTAAACTCACAATTCTGAGAAAAAAAAGTATTTTTTCTAGTTTATCTTGCAATTCTGTTATTTTTTCCATTTGAATTTTGAGTTTTTAACTCAATTCAGACTTTATTTCTTGCAATTCTGACTGTTTCATAGAATTTTGAATTTATAGCAGTTTATAATTTATTCTAACTGCTATAAACTTTATTCTTGCAGTTATGAGAAAAAAAGTCAGAATTTCAAGATTCTGTGGTGGAGACAAATAAACACAATTGCGAGAAAATGTACATGTATTATAGAAAATGTAAATGTATTATATTTATGCAATTCTGCCTTTTTCCTCTTTTTTTCTCACAGTTCTGACAAAGTCGTCGGTATGTGAGGTATAAACTCTGAATACAGAATTGAGTATAATAGTCAATATGTGAGATATAAACTCAGACATGTGCGATATAAACATATAAATAAAAAAATAAAGTCTAAATTGTGTTAAAAACTCGCAATTCTGAGAAAAAGAAGTCAGGGTTGCAAGTTTATTGTGCCCAATTCTGAGTTTATATCTTGCAATTATGTAATTTTTTCCTCCGAATTTTGAGACTTAATTTCTGGCAATTCTGACTTCTTTTACTAGAAATGCAAGATATAAATTCAGAATTGAGCACAAAAAACTTCCAAGTTGTGAATGGAGTCAGAAAGTGGCCTTCCACAGGATAGTTCACCCAAAAATGAAAACTTTAATTTCATGTTGTTCCAAACCCAAATGCTGCCATTTTATCATGAAAAAGAAAAGATGAGATTTACACTGGTCTTAAATTGGAGTCTTTTATTGTTTTTTGTCCATTGTGGAGCTTGTATGCAAAATATCTGTGGAAAAAACAGGTTTGGAGTGACATGAATTTAGATTTTTAGGTGAACTTTCCGTCAAACATTGTTCCAAAACACTTAACATATTTCCCTTTGGTTTGCTGTAATGAAATATTTTAATTAGAATGCATCTGACAATGCGTTATCGATTGAATATCCATGTCATTCTTGGCAGTGACAGCAAAAGCGAGTTTCTGCTTCTTATGGGGAACATTTGACAGAGCTGATTATTGTGATTTCTATTCTGAAAAGTGACACGTAATGACAGCTGAATCATTATCAGCCATGCAAAGGTTGATGCTCTGTCTCCTAATGAGCTGTCTGCCTTCTGAATGGCACCGCACTGTTTCTTCACTCCGTTTGAAAGGTTAGGATTCAGGATGTCAGCAACTTCTGTGAGAAGCAAGGACAAATGCGATGCAAAATGAACAGTTTTCATACCAGCAGCATTGAGATTAAAAGAGCAAAACAACATTGGTACAAACCTGGTGACAATTGAAATCAAAGTTTTATTTGTCGCATACGTAACAGCACAATGAAATGAGTTATATAAACATTTCATTATATGCAGGCAGTGTATATGCAAGTGTTAGTATAGTTCATCCAAAAATGAACATTTGCTGTAAATGTGCTCAACATAAAGCAATCCAGTATGTAGATGAGTTTGTTTCTTCATCAGATTTAGAGAAATGTAGCATTCCATCACTTGCTCACCAATGGATGTGAATGGGTGCTGTCAGAATGAGTTTAAACAGCTGATAAAAACATCACAATAATTCACAAGTAATCCACACCACTCCAGTCCATCAGTTAACATACTGAGAAGACAAAAGCTAAAACAAATCCATCATTAAGACATTTTTAACTAAAATACGAATCCATAATAACACTTCAGCCCGTGAAAAAGTGGTCTGCTCTGAATCAGGAGAGAAATCTGCACAGATCAAGCACCGTTTACAAGCCAAAACAGCTCTAAACAAATATGTGGGTGGATTTTGATGTAAGAGACAACAGGAGGTGAACTTTTTCACTAGAGGAACTGTTATTATGGACTTTTATTTTGGCCAGAAGTGACAGTTTGAAGTTAAAAAAACATCTTGATGGATTTGTTTCTTACAGACATGCAGCTTTTGCCTTCTCAAGATGTTAACCGATGGACTGGAGTGGTGTGGATTACTTGTGGATTGTGTTGTTTTTATCAGCTGTTTAGACTCTCATTCTGACGGCACCCATCCATTTGTGAGAAAGTGATGGAATGACACATTTCTCCAAATCTGATGAAGAAGCAAACTCATCTACATCCTGGATGGCCATATAGGGTGAGTAAATCAGCACATTTTCATTTTCAGCTGTTTGGACTCTCATTCTGATGGCACCCATTCACATCCATTGGTAAGCAAGTGATGTAATGCTACATTTCTCCAAGTCTGATGAAGAAACAAACTCATCTACGTCTTGGATGGCCATATAGGGTGAGTAAATCAGCACATTTTCATCTGTTTGGACTCTCATTCTGACGGCACCCATTCACATCCATTGGTGAGCAAGTGATGGAATGCTTAATTTCTCCAAATCTAATGAAGAATCAGACTCATCTACATCTTGGATGGCCATATAGGGTGAGTAAATCAGCACATTTTCATTTTCAGCTGTTTGTACTCTCATTCTGATGGCACCCATTCACATTCATTGGTGAGTAAGTGATGGAATGCCTTATTTCTCCAAATCTGATGAAGAAACAATCTCATCTACATCTTGGATGGCCATATAGGGTGAGTAAATCAGCACATTTTCATTTTCAGCTGTTTGGACTCTCATTCTGACGGCACCCATTCACATCCATTGGTGAGCAAGTGATGTAATGCTACATTTCTCCAAATCTGATGAAGAAACAAACTCATCTACATCTTCTGACCATATAGGTTGAGTAAATTAGCACATTTTCATTTTCAGCTGTTTGGATTCTCATTCTGATGGCACCCATTCACATCCATTGGTGAGCAAGTAATGTAATGCTTCATTTCTCCAAATCTGATGAAGAAGCAAACTCATCTACATCTTGTATAGCCATATAGGGTGAGTAAATCAGCGCATTGTCATTTTCAGCTGTTTGGACTCACATCATTCACATCCATTGGTGATGGAATGCTTAATTTCTCTAAATCTGATGAAGAAACAAACTCATGTGCATGTTGGATAGCCAGGTTGGAATATATAGGGTTTGAACTGTTTCTTCAAAGGAACGACTTGTTCGTGGATATTTATACTCACAACTGTACACCCAGTCCTTTCCATATGCCAATTGTACATTCATAACATATTTCAACCTGTAACCACTGCAAAGTCACGCTCTAGTTGCACGGTGGCTATACTGAGCACAACACTGTTGATACACTTGATCCTTTCATCCAAATTCAAAGGAATCAAATAACCCACTTTTAATTATCAACTGTGTCATGTACCACCTAAACGCAGTGTATTAATTATCAGCTCCATCATCAGCGCTTGTCATGATGAAACTCATTTTCATTCTGAAATCTGACACCACTTTATTCATTATCTACAAGGGTGACAAAAAAACATCCTTGTAGTGACAGGTTTATTGTAACCTAGTCTAGTACGATACGTGGTGAAATACAAAAGAATGTTTTTTTAATGAATGCAAACAAGCATTTCTGTCAATTCTAATGAGTTACAGAGGCACGTGGCAAGCGTTGGGGTTAAAAATAGCCGGGTCAAGAGCCCTGGTTACATAGTTGACACTTATAAGAGCTGCTTCTGACTCCAGATGCTTATTTGACAGAGAACAGCCAGTCGGGTAAGCAGGCTTTTTTTTTTTTTTTTTTTTTTTTTTTAATTAGTCATTTATGCACAGGAATACTCTTTTGTTATGTAGACAGGACAGCAGGATTAGATACAGGGCTCTCCTGAAATTACAATTAATATCGCTAGGAATAAACACAATTTTATTGCTTTTAAATATAGCATGAAAGTACAATCCAGTAACACCATTTTAGAATTAATCACGGAAGCAATTTCATGTGGTATTGTTTTTTGCCTGATAAGTGATGATTCCTGGCTAAATGCGTTATATAATGCGCAGATGTTCCAAATAGTATTCTTTTTGTCTGCATTTGTTTTGTACTGCGTTTATATTTAATTGCCTGTCCTGGTTAAATTAAATAGCTTAATCAAATGCATGATACTCGATGAGCTATTGTAAACAAATTCACATTTTATGCTTAGTTTATGCAAGGGAACATTGCAATCTTGTTGAATCCAATCTCGTTCGTTCACTGACAGCTTCATCTCCGCGTACAGCTGGAGTCTCTGCAATAATGGACAAAAACGCAGAGGTGTTAGTATGCGGCGCTTCAATTATGAAGGATGTCTGGGAAATCAGACTGAGGGAGTATCGGCAGAAACGGCAGCTGGAGGAGGAGAGGATACAGAAGAGTGCCCTGGAAAGGTGAGGACCTGCCGAACCTCTCGTTTTCCTGCATATGTCAATCAGAAAAACTCTTTATAATGGCCAAGTCGGTATTTACAAAACTTTGTGGCTCAAAACATGTCCTAAAGTGCTTTGCAGCACTTCCAGTTTGCTTAAAGTACCCCCATTATGCAAATAAATAAATAAATATAAAACAAACAAATAAATAAAGTAGAAATAAAAATAAATTAATAAATTTTATATTTAAAAATGTTTTGAAGTGTTAAAAAAATCTAAATATATAAAAATGGCCAAAGATATATTTGCTAAAAATGTATTTATGTAAATATATATTTTTACAAGTGTTCTGAGGCACTTCCAGTTTGCTAAAAGCACCACCATTAGGCAATAAACAAATAAAGTAAAAATAAATTATTAAATTGTATATTTAAAAATGTTTTGAAGTGTTTTGAGGCACTTCCAGTTTGCTAAAAGAAAAGAAAAATCAATAAAAAAATTAATAAATAAATTAAATAAAAATAAAACGTAATAAAAATAAAATAAACAAAAAATAAAACAAACAAATACATAAAGTAAAAATACAAATGAAGTGTTTAAAACAATTCAAAAAATATAAAAAATGGCCTAAAGATATATTTGCTAAAATTATTTGCTAAATACAATTTTGTGGCTCAAAAAATGTCCTAAAGTGTTTTAAGACACTTCCAGTTTTCTAAGAGCCCCCTCATCAGGCAAAAAAATAAATACAATAAAATAATAATAATAATAATAATAATAATGAAATAAAACAACCTTTTTTTACCGCATGTTGATAGTTAACCAATTTGTTGATGTTAATGTTAGCAACAAATTCCACTTCATATAGTTTTGTAATACCTCATGCCATGTAGAATTGCTGTATTTATTAGTTTACAGCTTGCAAAAAACTTTCTCTGACTCATAAATACAAGCTGCACATTAATGCATTTTGAGCGTTGCCATAGAAAAGAATAATTTCTGAAGAAGACGTGAACAATTCTCTGAGTCATCTCATAATTACAGTAACTCTAACATTGCATGAATGCAGTTTGATCCCAACTGCCTCTTTGCCTATTCTGTTTGCACATAATAAGGCTATTCAGAACGATAATGAGCTTGTGGTCGCTTCAACTTTAATTGCCTTAATTGTGCAAATATTATATTTTAATAACATCAGCCATCTTGAATTAATCTGTTAAAACAAAAGAAGCACACAGTTCATAATTAACGAGAAGTCTTTTTTGTTGTCCGTTTTCATAGAATCAATCAGGATTGGCAGGCGCGCATGTCCTCCAAGATAAAAACCCCTAAAAGACTGGAGAGAAAAGCAAAGCTTCCTGAAGAATCGAGTCTTGATGCGCACAAGGATAAAAAAGCCCACCTTGGCAGGCCGCAAGGCTTCCAGAACAGTCAAATTCAGAGGAAGCTGGACTGGACGAAAACAACCAAAGCTAACAAATTGGCCTTGTTACGCCATCTCAACGAAAGCTGCCCGGGGTTGATGGTGTGGGCCAAATCTTGGAAGTTCTCGCAACCTTTCCCGCAGCCTGAAGAAAGCCCATGTGCATTCGACTGGGGGCAATCGTGGAAGTTTCTCAATGTTCAGCCAAGCACTAATGGTAAACCGTGGTTTGATCTTGGGTTTGACGCCAACAACAGTATGAGCTCCAATGATATGTTTCTATGGGAGAAACTGCGCAAAGTTTTATCCTCTGAATGCATTCAACAAGACCTGGTCACTCCAGAATGGGAAAACTCTTGGATATTCACTCAGAAAAGAAAAGAGTGTCATGAAAACACAAATAAAAGTGATTGCAACAAATTGACCAACTTGTGGGGTGATCAAAATGAGCAAAGCGCATCAGACTGGAAAGAGTCATGGAAGTCAACGAAGCCTGTAAGAGACGGAGATGTTAAGTCTGATTTAATTCAACCCACAGCCAATGAAGAAAAACAACCTGAACTATCATGGAATAACAGTTGGATGCACTTTAAGAAGCAGCTTCATATGAAGCCTAAAAGTACAAATAATTCAAGTTGGAGTGAATCTTGGAGGGTTGCGAAAACCATATTAGAAACTGAGGCGAAATCAATCCAGTCTCAAGCAGTCGTGCCTGAGGAGGTGCATCCCAACATCTGCGATGTGATAATGAGTGTGTCTAGAGAAATGAACCACACAATTCCATTGAGGGATGCACAGCTATCCGAATGGGAAAAATCATGGGTGACCATCAAAAATATGTCGGAGTATAAACAAGAGATAAATAAAGAGGTGGAAGTGAAGGTTGAGATGTTGAAACCAGACGATTTCAAGCAACCAATTGAACATGTGAAATTCAACATACTTGCTTTACCAAGAGGCCTAAAGAGGCAAGAGATGCTTAACTTCTCTGAGCAAACAGACTGGAAGGATTCTTGGAAGATGTTGAAATGCCAGCATAGAGAAGAAAAAGCCTTGAGGAAACAGAGACCTTCACAATTCACACAAACTCTCTCCGAATGGGCTGATTCTTGGAGGTTCACCAACTTAACTCTCAACCAACATGATGGTTTATGGCAGCAAGGTTGGTCTGCCAATACTCAACCCAGACTGATGAGAAGAGTGCAAGAAAATGAAGATAACCCACATAACGGACCAGCAGGGGTTCGCACCTGGGTTGAGTCCTGGAGGTCTACAAGACATCAGCCTCTTCTGGAAAGACAAGCGGCTTGTGCATCAACCCAGCCTGTAGGTCGACATGCGTACGCAAGATCTGTGGCAGACTGGGAGCAATCGTGGATGTCGTCAACTCATCAGAGCCATCATGATAGACCATCCATGATTGCATGGAATGATTCTTGGAGGTTTTCCAACTTAGAGGATCTCCAACCTGAACATGCATGGTTTGAGAAATCAATGGAACTCATCAGAGCATCAAATGCGTTTAGCAGATCATTCGATTCTCTGACGTTCAAAGAACAAAATCACTTGAATGAGTGGAGTGACTCATGGAGGGTTAAGAAGAGGTTTGATGGTCCTGGAATTAAGCACCTAATGAAGAACGAAGTGTTAGATTGGGATAATTCTTGGATGTTCACCAGCACAGAGTTTTCTCAAAGACAAGATGAATGTTATTCTGATGTCAAGAACCAATCAGTGCAAATCGAAAGCAGGTCAGAGTGGGGTCGATCATGGAAGATGTCAAACCCACAACCAACAAAGAACATCGCCTCGTGGGTTGATGCAAAGTCGAAGTCATTCAGTGCACAAGACCTGATTCTTTGGTCCAAACACAAACACATCTATTATTTACCTTCTGCTTCGCCCACAGACTTGAAGCTGAAAATCTGGGCCAAGTCCTGGAGGTTCGTGAAGATAGATCTTGGCGGGACGGATGAGGATGAATTTGTGATAATAACAAAGACTACAAAGATAAGAAAGGAAATGTACTCTGATATAGATGAGCAGAAGCCACATATGAAGAGATGGAGCGATGCATGTAAAATGGCGAAGACCCAATCGCGAGCAAAGCGTAGCGTTAAAACCAAATCTGGCAACGTGGAAGATGAAGATGAAGAAGTGTTTGCAGAATGGATGGAATCTTGGAAACTCTCGAATGATTTAAAAACTCGTGAGCCTTCAGAATTATCTTTGAGAAACTGGAAAAACTCTTGGAAGTTTCTCCTTGATCCAAGCGTACCAGTGAACGGCCCCAAAACTAGCAAGAGTCGGCAATGATTATAGACTTTGCAGGTCAGGTTTGCAAGAGTATGTCTTTCATTTAAAATATATATGACAAGTTATGTTTTTAAAACTTCTACAGATTCAGCCCAGAATAAAATTGTGTGGCCTGTGCAGACAATAACACTTTGTCTTATTGTGTCCAAGTACAGCAAACCATAACAACATATCATTATTTCTGATGCAGTCACGCTGACAGCTGAGAACTGTGGCTCTAGTTTAACAGTTTCAAGGCACATCATTTATTCTTTTTGTAGTCATTGCACACAGAGTGCATGCGGTTCAGCACTTCCTAGCAAAAACACGAATGCAATTGTTTAACTCTAGTACAAGTGTATTAAATTGGAAGGAGTGCAACAGCAGTTCTGCTGCATGATCACATACTGCAATATTGAAAATTGTAGTAATACAGCATGCAATTGACTCAATTGAAATTGAATTCTGCTTACTGCTTCAGATGAGAAGTGTACTTTGCAAAAAGAAAAAGTAAATCAATATGTGTGTGTATATATATAACAAATAAATAAAAGATATAAAATATATTTAAATATTTAAAAATATATATATATATATATGATATGAAGTTATTTCTTAACTGTAATATAAAATATTAGCATGCTTTTTTATTCAGAATATTAATATATCATAATAGATCAGCAATTCGTATAAATGCCAGTGATTCTAGCTGTTAATTTTGTTATGAACCACACTTGCCCTCACAACTCAGGGTATCCTACACTGCCACCTACTGGCAGTGAAAAACAAAACATATGCATCAGCCCTTACTGACAAGCATCTTAGCTACAGTTGATTAATTTTGTAATTAGGCTGGACTTGTGAGCTCTATATAGCCCAGCTGATCATGTTGATTGAAATGTTCTTTACAATTATTTATTTTGTAAAGTATGATTTTTTTTTTTTTTTACTTTGCATCACATTTCCACAATCTCTCCTAATTAACACATTAGCTAAATGTTCTGGCATGTTTCTTTCCAGTTGAAACAACTAAAAATACACATGAAAAAGTCAAATATGCTTCATGGCAATTGCTTCAAGATAATAATTACTATACTTTATATGATAAATTAACTCATCAATTTGACAGACTTAAATATATCATTGCTTTCTTTATCCCAAATGGATCTTTTATAGGCTTGTACTTTCACACAGATTATCTTTTAAGAGTGCAACACAGATATGGATATTGTCTTTAAGTAATGAATGAGCAGAAGGCTTTCACCGGCTATTGTTTACGCAGCACAAATTAAACTACTAAATAATGTGCTGACAATCGTCTGCTTTCTTTTTTTGTTTTGCACGAGCTCACTTCGGTTCACCATCTGTCACAAACGTCCCATCTCTGTCCTTTCAGAAACACTCATTTAAATCTCTCCTTTATATGTGCTTCTCTAAACGACGGCCACAATTCAAGGATTCGTGCAGATTTTGTTCAGCGCGTTACATGCTGTGCCATTTTGTAGTTAAAACTAAAATTAAACATAAAATTAAAGGTCAAAGCTTAATACGACCCACCCAGCCTTACTGCAATTTCTTTTTTGAAGGCCAGTTAAAGCCTAATGTCTGTTCTTTTGAAAGTCATGAATCTGGACATGCAGTTAAAACCATAAAAATAGTAGTAAAAAATAGTTGACAAACTTGTCACCCAGAGTTATGTTATGTTATGTTATGTTATGTTATGTTATGTTATGTTATGTTATGTTATGTTATGTTATGTTATGTTATGTTTTGTTTTGTTTTGTTTTTCGGCCATATCAGCAACAATGGCTGTATTCATGGCAATATTAACAGTATCATTTCAATACATCATTTACAATATTTGTAACATACAATCATTATACAAAAACATACAAGTAACAACAATAGTACTGATGAAAATCATATAGAATCTTTAATTTAATCATTGATAAAAATTCTAAAATTCTTCTGGGTGAGACCTTTTTTAAAAAACATTTTTTTTGTATTTTTTTGTATTTTTTGTATTTTATGAGTAAAAACGTTGGCTTTTATTTTTATATTTTCAGTTGTCATGCAATATTCAGTTTGTTTATTTATTTATTTTTCATTTTATGCCATATATTTGCAACAAAGGCTACATTCTTGATAAATTCAAAAGTAACAAGATTTATAATATTCTTTATAGCAATAATAATTAAATGAATTGTATACAGTTAACAATACTAGTTTTACAATAATATTAAAAAATAAATAAATAAATAAAAAATAACAGAGATATAATCTTTCAATTTGATTTTTGATTAATAATTCTAATATTTTTATTTTTAGTTTGTTTTAGTAATTTTGTTGTTTGTAAAATATTTTTTTAATGCACTACCATTCAAAAGTTTTTGAACAGTAAGATTTGTAATTTTTTTGTTAAATTTAGTCTATTTTTAAATATATATGTATATTTACTATTTAAAATAACTTTTTTCTATTTGAATATATTTTTAAATTATAATTTTAAATTTATAATTTATTCTTGTGATTTCAAAGCTGAATTTTTAACATCATTGCTCCAGCCACATGATCCTTCAGAAATCATTCTAATATTCTGATTTGCTGCTCAAAATACATTCATTATTATTATTATTATTATTATTATTATTAAATAATTATTATGTTGAAAACAGTTGATGAGATTTTTTTTCAGGTTTCTTTGATGAATAGAAAGTTCAGAAGAACAGCATTTATCTGAAATAGAAATCTGTTGTAACATTATAAATGTCTTTATCATCATTTTTGATCAATTTAAAGCATCCTTGCTAAATAAAAGTATTAATATTCTATATATTTAAATTAAATTTAAATGAAACTAAGCTTTTGAATGGTATAGTGTATAATGTTACAAAAGCTTTTTATTTCAGATAAATGCTGATCTTTATATTTTTTTCATCAAAGAATGCTGAAAAAACAGTTTTAAATATTGATAATAAGAATAAGAAATGTTTTTAGAACAGCAAATCAGCATATTAGAATGATTTCTGAAGGATCATGTGACACGAAGACTGAAAATTCAGCTTTGATCACAGGAATAAATTACATTTTAAAATATATTCAAATGGGAAACAGTTCTTTTGAATAGTAAAAATGTTTAAAGATTTTACTTTAGTTTTTGCTATTCATTGGATCAAATAAAGACTTCATACTGTCGGTGTATGTCATTTCTGTTTATATTTCTTCTATTAATTTATGTTGATATTTCTATATATTTTTCATAGAATATTTGCGTTTTATTTTACTTTATTTCAATTATTGGAAATTATTTGTAATAGTTTTAATTTGAGTTACCAATAAAAACAACACTGTTGTATTTGTGGCTGTATTTGTTGGTAGCAGCGTCATTCAGTTTGTGCAAGACTATTTTTACTGCCTGAAGATTACATATACTGTGACAGTCCTCGCTCTCTAGGACAGAAGTAAAGCGAAAACGCCATCAGATAGATATTTGCAGGGGACCTCGCATGTTTGCTGCTGTGTTTTCCAGCACGTATTTGCCTGGCATGGTTGTGGTTGTTATGGCAGGAGCAGGACTGTCTACCCCACACGCATCGCTCCAGAGGCCTTCTGGAAACGCTGCAGTAAAATTAATGAGCGGAGGGCTTGACACCAAATTATGGAGGGTGGGTAGTGTGGATGTCTCAGGCGCCGCACAGACACTTAATTTTCTTGCAAAGAGACATGCCTTCAGCGCCGAGTCCTCTCGCTTTCTCTCCAGCACACATACGCACAAACAAACACAATATATCATCAAACCGCTCCCACGTCAGCAGCATCTCTGCCCCTGTCCCATAGGCCCGTTTAAGCAGGTAATGTAGAGGAGTGGTATTGTTATCCCATTCGCTCCTTCAGCCAACTTATTTTCAGATCGTTTGCAGCTCGCCTCCAGAGCTGTTCACACAGAAACGAGCGAATATCTAAACTCTCACATCACAGTGACACCGACTGCGGTTAGAAAAAACTTAGGCCTGTGTATTCGAAAGAGCCAGTTGGCACTGTTTATTCTAGTAAATGTTTGCCTCTTTGTAGAAGAACATGTCAAAAGCAGAATATGCCATTAAATGACCAATGAGAGGCTTTTCAGTAAACATCACAACAAAATGCAAATGCAAAATTGTATTTACGCCAAATCTAAAGGTAACAAGGCTAAATAGTCTTAATAACAACAATTCCGTTAATTGCTTACAATAATTTAACAATATTATTTTTAAAAAGGTCATAAAATTGATCAATTAAAATGACTCAAATTCTAATATTTTTGTTTTTGTTATTTTTTAAAAATATACTTCAACTTATTTTATTTTCAACCACATCGCAACAAATGCAAACATGCAGGAGACCACTGTTTTGACATTTAGGAAAAATATTCATGCCGTCTAGCCTTAGAGTTCTCTATATTCAAAAAGAACACATGATGAAATATAATAAAAAGCATTCAAACGAAACGCATAATAAGCAGCGGGATGTTTTAGCATTTGCAGTACTGTCACAGGTCTCAAGAGAAAAAAAGAAATCCTCAAAAACATTACAATTCCCCAATATGCACTTCCACAATCCTTTATTTATCTCTAAGGAATAGAGTGCAAGTCTAATCCTGGAAGAGATTTAACATAATACGCCTTTTAAAGCCCCGGCAGGTGTGTTTGTTAAAGCTAAAGCGTCTGAGGACCAATCATTGTACTCATTTTCATAATCTTAGTGGTCACCAGTTGATCAGGCAGTGAGATTCATTTCTGTTCTGCATGAAACTGAGATTAAATTGGTAGACTGGATGTTAATATTAAGATTAGGTATTTTATATTATGGTAGAAGACTGTTTTATCATCATTATAAAAACTCATTTAGTCATTTTCTGCTGTGTAGAAATTGAAAATAACAACCAAAACACTATGAGTTAATGTGTGGACCTTATAAGTGCACTTCGTTAATATAAAAATAACTCCACATTTTTTATTTATTTTATTTATATAGTGCTTTTTACAATACAGATTGCGTCAGGAAAAAAAAACAGGAAAATAGTCGATAATGCAAGAGGACAATAGTAAACACTCGATTTACTTGCTTTGTAAGACCATAATTAATACCATTATAGTTTTTATTAAGATTTAAAAATTAGTTTTTATTTTATATTTAATTTTTACATTTTATTTGCTAATGTGTGGACTTTTCTGCACTTCGTTAATATACAAATAACTCAACATTTTTTTATTTATTTTTTATTTTAGCTCTATTTATTTTTATATATAGTGCTTACAATACAGACTGTGTCAGGAAAAAAAAAATAAATAAATAATGTGTCGATCATGCAAATGGACAATAGTAAACACTCAGTTTACTTGCTTATTAGGACCAGAGTTACTACAATAGTTTTTATTAAGATTTTAAAATTAGTTTTTATTTTATATTTAATTTTTACATTTTATTTGAGCTAATTGAATTAATGTGTGGACTTTATAAGTGCACTTCATTAATATACAAATAACTCAACATTTTTTATTTATTTATTATTTATATAGTGCTTTTTACAGTACAGATTGTGTCAGGAAAAAAAAAAGAAAAATAATGTGTCGATAATGCAAGAGGACAATAGTAAACACTCAATTTACTTGCTTATTAAGACCAGAATTACTACCATTATAGTTTTTATTAAGATTTTAAATTAGTTTTTATTTTATATTCTGTTTGAGCTAACTGAGTTAATGTGTGGACTTTATAAGTGCACTTTCGTTAAAATACAAATTCGTACAAATAACTCAACATTTATTTTTTTATTTATTTTTTTTTTAATTTATATCGATAATGCAAGAGGACAATAGTAAACACTCAATTTACTTGCTTATTAAGACCAGAATTACTACCATTATAGTTTTTAAGATTTTAAAATTGTAAGTTTTTATTTTATATTTTATTTTTACATTTTATTTGAGCTAATTGAGTTAATGTTTGGACTTTACAAGTGCACTTCGTTAATATACAAATAACTGAACATTTTTGATTATTTTTTATTTTACCTTTATTTTTTTATTTATATAGTGCTTTTTACAATAAAGATTGCACTATACATTGCTTTATATTGCTACAGATTGTGTTAGGAAAAAAAACCCAGGAAAATAGTGTGTCGATAATGCGAGAGGACAATAGTAAACACTCGATTTACTTGTTTATTAAGACCAGAATTACTGCCATTATAGTTTTTATTTTATATTTAATTTTTACACTTTATTTGAGCTAATTTTGATGTGCATTTTGTTATTTTTATTCATTTTTTAATTTGTATTGATTTTATAATTTCAGTTTTAGTTAAGTGAAAATGAGAAATGTTGCCTTTTTTCATATTTTATTTTATTCCAGTTAACATTTATTTCAAGCAATTAACTTTTTTTATGGTTCTGGTTTTGTTAACGATAATAACCCTGGGCCAAACAGTCATCTCTAGTCATCCTATCAGGTTTCCCAGCAGGTTCTCATCAAACCGGTCTTGCTCTGTTTTCATGCTAGCAGGTTCCTGCGCCGGGTGCACGGGAGCATCGGTAATGATGCAGCCACATTTGAGCCGCTTGTCTCCAGCGTACAAGACCTGTCGACCCCCAGCCCAGATATATAGCCATTTCTAAGACCCCCCCTTACCGATGGTGGAACCCAAGCTGTGTTTGGGAGCCAATTTGGGCTGGTTACTGTCAGCACTGGAGGTGTCCCACGGTTCTTGAACAGAAACGGCTATAGTGAGATATAGTGGGCTGAGGCTGCTCACATCCATCAATTCTCCTCTCGCTGCCGATTCGCAAAATTATCCTTCACTTTATCCTTCAGCACGAAATTTCATGCTACTCATTGTCTTCGCCCAAACTTTGTCATCATTAGAGCACTTAATGCACCTATAACTTATAATGACTTCACCTGTACGTTATTAATTTCAGCTGTGGCATATGCTTTAAGATGCTAATGCGGTTCTACCCAAGATATTACCACTGAGTTATTGTTTGCCACAACTGATGGGTACTTGAAGGGTTTTCAGGAAAGCAAACTGTGAAGCGTGAAATTTTGTGCTGAGTGATCACTGTTTGTTCACCTGCTAGAAAATATAATGAGAATCAACTGCTACATGACAACAAATGTCCTCTTTCGAGCTGGGTAGTAACTGATTACATGTAATCTGTATTACGTAATCAGATTTCAAAAATGAAGTACTTGTAATTAGAGCAGATTACATTTTAAAATACTTGCAATCAGACTACAGTTACTTTTTTATTAATTACATGATTACATATTATTCACACAATAGCAATCAATTGTTCATCATTTATTGATTCTTTCTAATGAATCTTTTTTATCTTTTAAATTTTCCTTTCTAAAATAGTCTACTGCCTTTATACACTCAGAAAGTCCAGTTTTGTGGACATTCACATATAGACTAGTCATAAATCAGATTTTAACACAGCATTTGACCAATGGATTAACAAAAGTAATTTTAGATTGAAGATTAAGATTAAAATTTTTAGAATTGAATACATTAATTTTTATTTGAATAATCACTCAGCAAGTTAACCATGTATTATTATGTATTATTGAAAGGCTTTTGTCTTTCAAACTCATTAAAATGCAGAAATTTGTGTTATTCTTATTTGCAGACATTCTTAAAGTAGAAGTCCACTTCCAGAACAACAATTTACAGATAATGTACTCACCCCCTTGTCATCCAAGATGTTCTTCATGTCTTTCTTTCTTCAGTCATAAAGAAATTATGTTTTTTGAGAAAAACATTTGATTTTTCTCCATATAATGGACTGATATGGTGGCCCGAGTCTGAACTTTCAAAATGCAGTTTAAATGCGGCTTCGAACGATCACAAATGCGGTTGTAAATGATCCCAGCCAAGGAAGAAGTGTCTTATCTAGCGAAGCGATCGGTTATTTTCATTTAAAAATACTTTTTAATCTCAAACGCTTGTCTTGTTCTCCCTGAACTCCGTGTATTGTGGTTCAAGACAGTTAGGGTATGTCGAAAAACTCCAATCATATTTTCCCCCTCAACTTCAAAAATCATTTCAGAATCATCCTACATCACTGCAGAAGTACCGACACAGTCTTTGCAAAGTGAACACGCAAAGAAGATCAAACACCCTTAACAAAAAAAGCTAAAACAGCGATATAGGACGATTATGGTGTTTAGGGAGAACATGAGATGGGAATTTTTCGACATACCCTAACTGTCACGAACCGGAAAAAAGGCAAACAATTTGAGCGTTTGACATTAAAAAGTATATCATTTGTATTATTTTTATGAAAATAACCGATTGTTTCGCTAGATAAGACCCTTCTTCCTTGGCTGGGATCGTTTACAACCGCATTTGGGATTGTTTGAAGAAGCATTTAAACTGCATTTTGGAAGTTCAAAATCGGGGCACCATATCAGTCCATTATATGGAGAAAAATGCTGAAATGTTTTCCTCAGAAAACATAATTTCTTTACGGCTGAAGAAAGAAAGACATGAACATCTTGGATGACAAGGAGTGAGTACATTATCTGTCAATTTTTGTTCTGGAAGTGGACTTCTCCTTTAAACAATCTTTTTGTCATTGAACCTCTTTCGACTAATATATTTACTTTAAAGCGTTGGTCAATCAGCAATTCTGTAAAACACAATATCTCCTTTTGCATTGATCTTTGAGCATCATAACTTTGCAGATGTTGTTTATGCTCAAACAGCAACATTACACACTAACTAAAGTTAGAAAAGTGAAATCATAATCAATGACCCCTTTAAGTACCCCTGAGATTTTAAAATAAATATTTTAGTAATTAAGTATCACATTTGCACGTTAACATTTCTCTGACATTGGTTAATGGTCATATGATGCTCACATAACCAAAAAGTAAGTGAATTATTTTGATTATTGATATTGGTTATTTTAAAATGATTTATTTTAATTTTAGATTTTTTATGATTTAATTACTTGTTAGCCGTTCATTAAACTCACAAACCCCCGGCAGTCCTTTACGAACCCCAGTTTAGGAAACCTTGATGTGATATAGTGTTTAATGCACTTCATGTTGTTAATTACAATGAAAAATTTATTTTCTTGCTCTTTTTATTTTTTATGGTACAAGATTATTCTGTTTAAATCAATGCGATAAACGAGTCAAAAGTAATCTAAAAGTAATCTGATTATATTCCTAAAATGTCTAATGTAATGGATTATATTACTGACTACAATTTTTGTCACGTAATTTGGAATCAGTAACTGATTACAATTTGTAAGTAATCTATCCTGCTCCTCTTAAAAAAATAATTTATCATTAAATTATAATTGTTCTAGTATTTTTTTCTGAAAAAGAAAAACAAATGTAAATGTAGTTTACAAATGTGAAGACACCGAACGTCTGTTACATTATATGTGATGGACAGTCTAAGTAGCCAATGAGGAGTGAGTTTTCACGCGCTGGCCAATCAGGCGCAAGTATAGTAAACGTCAGAATAGCGTGCTCTGATTAGTATGCAAACGCCGTCAAGTGAACTTGTTACCCGGATTATCTAGCGTTAGTCAGTGCTCACCAAAACGGCTGTTTGTCATCTTAAAAATATCACCCATCCAAACTAGGAAATATCAGGTAAATATGTTTTTCATAAGCACCAAGGTTTTCTATTTCCTTTTAAGGCGTTTCTCCAGTCATCCGAGAGAGTTCTTGATGTGTATGTTTGTAGGGAGACCCTGTGTTGAACCCATTCAGACCGCATGAAACTCGTAATGGTCGTTGGAATTGCCTCCTTGAATGTGTGAATTGGGGTGAAACTGTCGGGGTAAAAATGGCTTTGTAAGTAGCTGACAAACGATCCAGCAACGGTTATGTGAATTCATAACGCGCTGAAAGCCCGCGCGATTGCAGGTCACGTGACCGCACTTCGGCGGACTGTACCCTAGCTCAGAAAAATGATATTGCATAGTCATATTTGAGGTTATTTTGTGTTATCGTCTGCTATTGAAATAAACATTTGTTGGAAATCCTTCCTGCATTTCATTTACATTATTTACAGTTGTCATTGATGAATGGTTTTTATATGGTACTGACAGCCTAGGTTTTCTAGGTTTTCTTGGTTTTCGTGCTTGTTTTATCATATGCAAGTTGAGGAAAAGCTAGACAGCTAAAGCAACAGCATAACATTTCTTAACAAGACGCACGATTTGATGAATCATTCAAACATTTCAAGTTTGCAAGTGCCCGAATTCTATTTGGGAAATCATTTAGATCTCAGTTAAAGCAAAAATCTCAAAAACAACTTGCCTAAGATTATACATGTTTTTGCATATCCAGACCAGTAGACCAAGTCATTAATGCTTCATAAAATGTACCAAAACACAGTAAAGAAACGTCGTACTACCCCTAACTGCATGGTAGGACTTCTAAAATGATTTCTCAGGAGGAGGTTGTACATTAACGCACTGTTCAATTCACTCTTGCATTATAAGAGGGACTCGTGAACTGAGCAGTAATGACCGCAGATCTCTGACTCTGACATGCCTGTGAGAAGCAGCCAGAAAAGCCCTTGATTCAGATCTGAGAATATCAGAGGAGAACAAGTCTTGTTGGATGTGGGACACATCAAAACGTACATTCAGTCGTATGTTTCTGATTTATCTTTTCTGAAGCGTTGCCTCTTGATTTTCTCTAGTAAAACTTCACTGATGGATTTGCATAGTTCCCTTTGTACTCAAAAATAGATTTTTATACTGTATGTATGGTAAGGATCAGCTTGGATAAGATTATTTATTGCACATGCAGCGCCCCAAAAGTGCTTTAGCATCTATGATGCATTTAAACCTGAATGCTACTGCATTAGATAGAAAAAATGCGATAAATATATGTGACCCTGGACTACAAAACCAGTCTTAAGTTGCTGGGGTATATTAGTAGCAATAACCAAAAATACATTGTATGGGTCAAAATTATTTTCTTTTATGCCAAAAATCATTAGGAAATTAAGTAAAGATCATGTTCAATGAAGATATTTAGTAAAATTTGTACTGTAAATGTATGGAAACCTAGTTTTTGATTAGTAATATGCATTATTAAGAACTTCATTTGGACAACTTTAAAGGCAATAATCTCAATATTTTTATTTTTTTTTGCACCCTCAGATTCCAGATTTTCAAATAGTTGTATCTCGGTCAAATATTGTTCTATCCTAACAAACCATACGTCAATGGAAAGCTTATGTATTCAGCTCTTAGTTAATGTATAAATCTCAATTTTGAAAAATTTACCCTTATGACTGGTTTTGTGGCCAGGGTCACATATATGGAATTCTGTGGAAAGCTCTAGCATTTGAATGCACTTTCTTTGATATTTAATTATGTAATGAAATGTAATGCATTTTAAATTTAGCTTAAGTGTTCAAAATGCAACCAGTGTATATGTTCAGGCTGTTTATTTCCAGAGGAGCAAAATGTCTTATTGCTATACCAAAACCTGACAAGGCAATATGAGAAAAAATCCTTCTGCTTTTTTGGGCTTAGTGAAACAGGTGTGCGTGAGGAGCTCTGTTTTGCATTTGTTTCATATTCAGCTATGAAGAAGATTGAATTTGCGAGACCCTGTTATTAAAAACCGGCGAAGGAAACGCAATATGACTTTTTATTTTGCTTTGTTCATTTTCAATTATTCAAAAACCCCAGCAACTCATTACCTACTACCTGAAAAAGAGAAATAGATTTATAGTGTTCATTTGAAATCACATCCTCGCTTACTTTTGCACAAAAATACAGCTTTTTTTCAATGCATATTCTTCCTTTGTTATTCAGCATATAAATAGAATGCATCTGAAATGCATGCGTTCTTTGTCATTGCGTGAAATGCACGAATAAGTGAAATTCTTAGGTTAAGTACATTTAAAAGCGCAGAATGAAAAGTGGGCCATCGGGAGAGATAACGCATCAAATATGCAGGGCTGCTGTCACTCGCCATGTTCCCGTCACTGTTTCCATATAGCACTTCGGATTACAGCAGCTCTTTTCCAGAGATGCCACATTTGGTTTTCCAATGCACCATGGGAAATGCTGCAGAGGGCGTTTGTAAGACTGCTGACGAAGGCATGAAAGAAACTTCACTATTGGTTTGATTTTTAAAGAGTAAAAAGTGAGCTATGTGGGGAAGATCTTTCATTTAAGTAACCTGTTCCTGTTTCTCCATTGTGTAACCATTTGTCATTATTTGGATCTGGACCTTCCAACCTAGAAATGCCATTAGGTCAAATGTATAGCTATAATTCCTTTATTGATTTCTAACTAATATGTTCGAGTTTTTATTCTCTATTACAGTGATGGATGGCTGCAGTTTGTGGGTCACAGATTGTCAAAGGAATAGTTCACCCAAAAATGAAAATTTGCAGAATGATTACTCATCATCAGGCCGTCCAAGATGTAGGTGAGTTTATTTCTTCATCCGATTTGGAGAGATGTAGCATTGCATCACTGGCTCACCAATGGATCCTCTGCAGTGAATGGGTGCCGTCAGAATGAGAGTCCAAATAGCTGTAAAAAAAAAAAAAAAAACCTGACAATAATCCACAAGTGATCCACATCACTCCAGTCCATCAGTTAACATCTCAAGAAGCCAAAAGCTTCAAACCATTGCTTATGGCTAAAATACGAGTCCATAATCCATAATAACGTTTCCTGTAGTGAAAGTCATCTCATCTGAATCAGGAGAGAAATATGCACAGATCAAGCACTGTCGTAAACAAATATGTGGGTTTTGAAGTGAGAGGACAGCATGGACTTTAAAGTATTTTAAACAGTTTAAACTTAAAATGATGTTAAAATGATCTTAATGATGGATTTGTTTCTTAGAAACATGCATCTTTTTATTTCACACAACATTAATTGACGGACTGCCCTAGTAAAAAACAATAGATATAAACTGCATTTATTTTATACTAAGTAAAGTTCAAGTCTATTGACATACTGATATAAAAATTGTAATTAAAGTACTAGTGCACAATGCACATTTCTTAATATTAAGCCTAAAATGTGTATTAATGTCACTATTAATGAGGATTGTGTGATATTTAAATAATATCGGTCTTTAAATGCAAAACATTTAAAGTGTACCTAAAGTATAATTCCACTATAGCACAATCAAATATACTTAAGTATATTTTTAGTTGAACTTCAGCACTACTTCTGCACAATTAAAATGCATTAAGTACAAAATTAGTTGTTCCAGTATAGCAGACTTTAAATATACCAGTTTAATATAATAAAGCTTCAGTTGCATGGTATTTTTATTAAGTACATAATATGTAAATGTATTTGAAGTACAGTTAGCGTGGAATAAATGTATTTTAAATACGTTTTCGTATATTTATTTTTCACAAGGGTGGTGTTGTGTGGATTATTGTGATGCTTTTATCAGCTGGGACAGAAAAAAAAGTGTTTTAGCTTAGAAAAAAATTGCACACTTCAGTTTTATGGGATTTTACATTTACCCAAGGCAATGAGCATGCAGAAAAACTGTCCTCAGGGCTTTTCTCCATAAGGCAGCCCTTAAAAGTAGCACAGAGGTCTTTAATCTGAATGCATAATTCAGTTTTTACACTGCAAGCTGTGCTGCCATTAAAAACCTGTCATCGCCCGCAACATCGCCCTCCACTGGACGCCCCATGAGGAATCATGTTAAAATGGGTGTGTGGAGTGTTTCATGTTTTGTTCATTGGAGCTTTAAATGAGTTACATGACTTTACTTTCCAGATAAATTACTATTATGTATGCGCTCATGCCAAATCTAAACTTTGAAGCAGGCATTAGGATTTAATAGAAAATCATTATTTACAAATGAAACCGAGGCAGGTATTTTATTATAGTTACAAAAAGCAGCATTAAACTGTGTCCTTGTCCGCAATCGCACAGAAATGGATCATTATGTCTTATATTGGTCTATCTAGTTGCATCTGAGCTGTTAAACCAAGTGTGTTAAAGCTTGTAGTTTAATTAGAGCCCATTTTAAAATGACTTTTGGTTAAAATAAATATTTGGTCTCTTTTTATTTCTAGTCATAGTCTAGTGTCTATGTATATTGTCTATATTGTCTATATTATACATTAAACTCTGATTTTTAGGACATTAAATGAATATATTTATAATTTACGTGCACACAGTGCTGTAGTTTTTTGCTGGTGTTGTGGTAACGAGTCTCATAAGCAGTCTTGTTCATATGCTATGATTTTGCGCTAAAATAATTAGAACAGTCAACAAGATAAATATATCTTGTTGGCATTAGTGGTTTACTGAAGTATAATATTTGTTTACTAATTAGTCTTGAAATATATTCTTGGTTTATCTTGGGCTGTGTAACAGGAGTGAAGTGGGTGTTAATAATTATTTTTTTTATTTTCATAAACATCTTTTAAATATTCTTTCGTCTAGATCTTTACAGTCTTTGCACACACGCTTATGAATTATCATTTTCTTTCTTCGTTGGGCTGGATTTTTCTATTTCTGATACTGGTACTAGCTTAGACCAGCTTAAATTTCCTTGCTGGTTTGGTGATTTCTCGTGTCAAACCTGGCTGGTGAAGCTGTTCAACAAACAAGTTAATAGACATTTCAGTTCAACCGCTCTCAGTTGATCTTTTTCTTGTTGATGCATGTACATTTGTTGTATAATCTGAACAATTGATTTTAAATTATTGTGAATTTCAGCTGATATTGATGAGGTTTTGTTAAATTGCAGTAATGATTTATCATGTCCTTGGAAGCATAAGTATTATATAATGTTTTGTACCACATGGTATAATTTTTCAGCAACCTATGAATTCAATATACACACACACACACATCAGGGCGCTTACCGTTTCAGTCGCATTCAGGTTTCCACGTGTTTTTGCAGCGTTTAGTAATGTATCACAGACATATCTAACAAATCCTTTCATAAAGAGTGTAAATAAGAGATTAATTGTGCAGTGTAGGGAGCTTTGTTGATTGTAATGGAACTTTGTAAGATCGCGATGAACTAAGATGAGTGACAACTTTGAAGGATTTTTAAAAGAGATTGTAAATGAGATGGTGATTTTAAATAAGTTAATATTAAGTGACTTACATTGTAGGGCTGTGTATTGCCAAGAATCTGGCGATACGTATCACGATACAGGGGTTGCGATACGATATGTTGCAATACATTGCGACATTGTAAACAAGGCGATATATTGGGATATTTCTTATTTTATGAATAGGACATCATTTTAGGAAAGCTGTCATTAAGAACACACCACCATTTGCAAACCATTGTGAGTGTTCAATGTTATTGAATCACTTTTTGTGCAGTACGAGTAAAGGGTGAAAATAAAGTGCTTGCAAGATTCTTTAGTTATTAAATGTATAAAATGTAAGCTTTTATAAACAGACCATATATATTTTTAGACCCTGCTTTACAATTTAAGTTTACAGTTGTAACCATGTCAGATCATTTTGGTCTAAACATAAGAATTACATCTGCTTAATATCAATAACAAATAAAGTGCTTACTGGATTCCTAAAGTAAACAACAGAATTTTAAAACAATAAAATAAATACAGATATTAGACATTCTCAGAACCTTTTTGTGCTGAGAATTTCAAAAGTTTCGCAAGTTTCTCAGTTTGTAATTATGCACCGCGCGGAATCGCCGAGACCGCGATGCAAGCACTACCTCAACTGCACAAAACAGCCCCACCACGAGAGAAAGCAGCGGGCAGCCGCATGGCTACCCCACTGCGTCTGGTGTCTTCAGCGGAACCGCAGAAGACTGCAATCTAGCGGTCAGGATATAAGCTCAGAAAAAAGCAACTGTCATGAATCTTGTATGATTTTTGTTTTTATTGTTTTTAAATATCGATATTCTGTTTTTGAGAATCGATACAGTATCGCCAAACAAAATATTGCGATATTTTCTTACACCCCATTACATTGTCTAACTATAACACTATTTTGCTCTATTTCGTCGCCAAAAATAGTTTGAAACGAGTCACAACTGAGCCGCTGCGCATCTCCATTCAAACACAGCAGTGTTTTGTTTATGAATGAACGTGCATTTTTAAATGAATCTAGTGTGAGTCAATCATTCAATTTTCCATTCATAAAGAAAGTCACTTGTTTTATTCCTGAATAAATCAGCTGTTCGAACGAATCAAATGAATGAATGATTCTGTAATTAAATCAGTGACTTGCCACCAGCTACTGCCAGTTTTAGTTTAACTTTTAAAGTATCTTTTCAGTTATTTAAATCATTTAATATTTCTATATTCAAAATTTTATATTTAAAACATTAATCTTAATGTGAATTTATGAATTTGATTACACTCATGCTATCTCTGAGCCTCATTAAACATGTAAAAATACACCTACAAGCCACTTTCGTGTTCTTCTGGGCCTCCTCTGTAGTACAAATTAGCATTGTTAATACTGATTTTGTTTGATTCGTTTGACTTCACTTTGAGTCAAATATTACCTCATAATTTTTGATCAGATTTTTGGATTATTGATTAGAAGGTGCTCCTGACATTTTGACTGTGCTCCTAAAAAGAAAAGTAAGCATAGAGCCCTGCACTTGTGTATATATATGCTTAAAATAAAAAATGTTTTTTTTGTTGAAGTTGGTAAAAATATAAAGTCAGGGCAAGAAAAATCTTTATTGTTGGGCAACATGATTGATCGTTTAATGAAATGTATATATTTTTCAATTATTATCATGAACTATGATATGTCGGTGTAGCATTGATCTTATGGATTGATGGGCTTCATTTACAGTCGACACGCAAAATCATTAATATTTCAAGCATTTAATGTATTGCTCTAAGAAAACATGCTTTCTGTAAGCAGTGTGAGAATTCTTGTGCTGATCTTGTGTAATGATCATAGTGTTTACAGCATATCTGGATATGAAATAATTTCTTGGCAGTGATGATAAAATGTAAAGTTCAGTGAAGTTGCACACCAACTAAATGCTGTAAAAGGACAGTAGAGTTAAAGAGAGGAATAATTGTGGATGAAGGTCTTGTGAAAGAAAAAGCGAAGCGTACCAATGTTGCGCATAGAGGAGGATGAAAGGCGCGTTCAGATGAAGGTCTATCTGTCTTCGACCCATCGAGCTGTTGACCACATTGATTTTCTTTTTTCCCCTCTGATTTTGCCACTTAAAGTGAAGAGAGGCCTGCATTCGTCCCTGGCTCTCGAAGTCTTTCACTGAAGCCAATCCTTCTCAGGATGTACAAGTGATTATGGGTAATTACGTGTGGAGAATGGACACTCAAGGAGAGCTGAGTGTTTAGAGTCTGTCAATCAAAATGCATGAGTTGAAACCAAAACAAGGGCCTGTTTTTGAAGCTACGTTGAAACTGTTATAAAGACATTTCCTCTTTGAGTTGAGACACTGAAGACTGTTCTGTTAAGCACAACACTTAACATAGAGGCTTTAAACAATTATAGAAACATAAACCTGAAAATTGCAAAATGCAAAACTGCTGATTTTGCCCATCAGGAATTGATGTGTGTTTGAAAAAATGATATTTCAGCATAATTGCTTGAATTTATAGTAATATTAGCAATAAACTGCATGCCTTAGGCAAAAGTTAGTTTTAGCCAAATCCCAAAACAGAAACGGCGCTGAACAGAATACAGACTAACGCCATTAAAAATAAAAAAGCTTCACTAAGCTCTCCTGTGATATGAGGCCTCTGGGATCATTGATCTGCTGTAAAATCTCTCACGGAGGAGTTGGAGAGACTGCGTATTTTGTATCCTAAAGGCTTTGACCTTGGTTTCTGCTTTGCCGTTCTAACGCCAGACAACATATTGCATACCGGCATAATTTTGTACTGTTTAAATGAACAGTTGGTAGTACATTATTATCTTCTCGTTCCCCTTTTTTTCTCATGAAAAATGTTCTCCGCTGAGCAAACGGGTAATTGGATTTCAGGCCAATCTGGATTGGAGAAATCCTTCTAAAACATGAATAATTTCATTATCAGCCGAGGCATGAAGTTATTATAGATCGACCAGCAAATCGCTGCACGTCGTTTGAAAGTCATGCACGCTTCTAATTTGAAATGTAATTCTTCATGTTGACCTCGCTGACATACATCCTTATAAAGTCCTTTGTATCTGATAATGATCTCAAATACTAATCATTTAGTTACATTCCTGCTTGAACAGATTGCTGTGCTACATGATGTGAATGTGACTCTAAGGATGGGTCAGGATAGTTGAGTCTTGAGGTGTGTGTTTGTATGTATGTTGTTTTTTTTTTTTTTTTTTTTTTTTAATTTTCAAAAATCATGTTTTTTTGTGTTTTGTGTTAGTTAGCTGTAATTGTTTTGTTATTTTTACTTAATCAAAATAACCCAACTGCAGTTTGATGGAGATTTAATTGGAGTGCATAATGAAAAACATGACTTTTGGAAATTAAAGAGTTACCTGTTTTTGCAAAAGGTGCAAAAAAAGTAAATTCATTACGTTACTTTCTTAAATACTACTTTTAGGTTAGTTTTTCTTTACTATTATTCTGGAAAAAAAAGGTGTAAAAACATTTTTTTGTTTTGAAATGAAAATGAAATGGAATGAAATATGAAAATTTGAAGTAGAAAAACCACAGTGTATTCTTGTATACCAATAATGTCTTTATATAATGTTTGTTTTATTTTCTTTGAAGAATCTTTTTTAACAGTATATTGTTTGGACAAATGAACTTAAAAGAATTGTTTTCAATTCAGATTAATTTATAAAGCTCTTTTCCCATATCATTCCACAGCAACATGTTAAAAATTTGACATTTGATAAGTGTTTTATTTCTGTTTTCTGTTTTCTATTATTTTCTGTTTTCTTCTTTATTAGTTTTTAAGTTTAATGTGTATAATTTCTTGTGCTTTTCTTCTTGTATTTTTATATTTTATTTTTTGGTATTTATTTTATTTTTATTTATTTTTTTATTTATTTTCGCTTTTCAGAAGTTTGGGATCTGTAAGATTTTTAGTGTTGTTTTTTTTTTTTTTTTTTTAGCTGCGTTTAGCCACTAAACTTCCTAACTAGCACTTTAGTAGGAAAGGCGATCGCAAAGATTCATTAAAGAAAACCCTTATACTCTCTTCTAGATCACGAATGATTTGCGTGAACATAGACGGATATATGTAGATCGGGAGGCACATTCCCTTCACAAACAAACGTAATCCACTGCATCTTCAGAGGCTCAGATATCGGGAGTAAATGACGACCACTATGTTCATTATTACATCCAGCAACACAACACCTCAATCACTCAGTCGGAGATATTCTTGTCTAACTTACATCCCTGCTCCAGCATTAAAACAAAGAGGTTGGACTGTTACAACTAATCTGAGGTAAAACACTCATGTCAATCAACTATTGTGGGAGCGGCCTATGTCGGTGTGATGGCACAACAACAGGCATCTGAGAATTGCTCGATTTGAAAAAGGGAATATTATTTTTACAGATTAATTAAAAACCACTGCATTGATTTTTATCATTATAGGGCAGATTTGTACATACACTGACAACACACATTAAAGTTCAAAGAACATGTAAAAGTGAACTTAGCATCCGATGACCTCTTTAAAACACGGTGTTAAAAAGTTAAAAAGTACAATGTATTTATAGTAGAAATCTTTAAAAAAAAAAAAGTCTTTACATTGATCACTTTTTATTAATTTAACACCTTGCTGAATAAAAGTATTACTTAAAAAAAAATAAATAAATAAATACTGACCCCAAATCTTCGAACGGTAGAGTATATTGTAAGTTCCAAAAAACCTGTTTCCAACATTAATAATAAATCAGCATGTTAGAATGATTTCTGAAGGATCATGTGACACTGAAGACTGAAGTAATGATAATGAAAATTCAGCTTTGTTGTTTATTAAAATAAAAAAGCATTATTTTAAATTGCAATAATATTCCTTTTTTCTGTATGTTTGATCAAATAAATGCAGCCTTGATGAGCATAAGAAGCTTCTTTAAAACACATTAAAAATCTTATATATATTTAGATGCATTTTTTTTTTAGCATGCTGACTTTTTTTTTTTTTTTTTTTTTTTTCCACACTGTGCAGACAGCAGCTGTAGCCTGTTACTCTAAAATTAGTTGGTTGATGGTTTTGTATGCGTTTGCTTGATGCATCTTGCGTTCTTGCATTCGTAAAGGGCTCCATCAGCTGTTTGTGAATGCAGGAGCACATGTGCGAACATCCCTTTAGAAACGCGTCTGATCGATGTCTGGCGGACGCGACCCCGAGCAAGCTTAATTAAACAGAGCTTCGGAGTCGGTTTGGGAAGCGTGTAGTCGTGCACATCTCTAAGTGTGACATCATCGTCCCATCAGTCTCCTCGCGTCTCGTGTTCGCTGTGATTGATGAGTGGCATTTGAGAAATTGCTGTGTGACTAATGTCGCATGTCGTTTGCAGGGCGCAAATATTTCTGCACGGTCTCCCGTGGCGGTGCGTTTTAATTAGCTTTGGAAGCATACGAGACAAGCAACATGACGTTAGCGAGTTTGTGCCCATAATGCTCAGTAAGCCCGAGCGTTGCGTTTGCTGACCGAGGTTTTGCGCTTTCATTGAGCGATTATGTCGCCTCGCTATCCTCAGGGTCGCTGGTGAGGCTTGTACTTAATTGCAAATTTGCAGTCTGTGGAAATCCGGCCGCCAAGCGGCAAATGACTATTGAATACACTCCAACAACGTCGGTGTCAACTGTTTTTCCATCTGTAGGAGGAATAATGATGTGGGATTTCAATCCCCAGTTGTTTTACAAAAGCAATTAAGCGTTGTGTATGCAACGTTCAGCACGAAATCCTTCAATATGGAAAATGTCGAGTGTCATTTTGCGTTGAATCTGTATACATGTCAGTTTCCCCGTCCTCAGATCTGAGCTCTAGATTTGCCCTTTAATGCTTGAAAAACCTTTCCTTTTATATATTAAAGAACAATTAGCGCCTTCGTTTCACGCTTGAGTGCGTGATAATACCCGTCTCAACCCGAGGCCTCTGTTGATCTTGTTTCCAATCATCTCGGGCCTTGTCTGTTAATTATGTCCAATTTTCATGGACAGTACAGCAATTATCAAAGACTCATGGCAATCGTTAACTCCCCGCTGCTGTGCGCTTCATTGACGTTATTTAATGTTTAAAGTATACGCTGGGATAATGCTAATATCTATGATATTGAAGTGGAAAATCTTATGCGTAATACTTATGGGTAGTTGTTAGTTAGTGTTAGGAGAGTGAGCAGTAGTACTATGAGCTATAGTACACTTATAAATTATGTAAATTAAAAACACCATAAATACACCATATGTATATATATATATATATATATATATATATATATATATATATATATATAAAAAAAAAAAAAATCTAAAGACCATTATACAAAAAATAGTCTGTAAAAATGTTTGATTATTGGAGTATGTTTTACAAAAATACAGTGTAATAAATAATTGTTTGAAGTTGTGAATGAAGATCATTGGCGTATGTTTTACAAGTAAACTGTTAAAATGTGTTTCCTCCTAAAGTGTAAATAAAACAGAATATTGGAGTATATTTAACAAGAAAATACAGTGTAATACATTATTTTTCGACGTTGTACATAAGATTATTGAAGTGTGTTGTAAATAAGGCAAAATACAAGAAAATAGGCTTTTTTTGTATAAAACAGATTATTGTTAAGTAAAGCAAATTGAAATATGTTTTAGAATGTACACTACAAAAAAAAAATTAGTCAATGTACAATAAATTGACTAATTTATTTTTTATTATTATTTTTTTTTTAATTCTAAATAAAGATATTGGTGTATGTTTTACAAGAAAATACACACTTTTTTTCAAAGTTGTAAATAAAAAGTAATTTGGGTACATTTTACAAGAAAATGCAATGCAAAAAATTTTTTTTGAAGTAAATAAAACAGATCATTGGAGTATATTTTACAAGAAAATAAAATATAAAGATTTTAAAAATTTGTAAATAAAGTAAATTGGAATGTTTTTGAAAAAAAGTTCTAAATAAAGTGTTTTCTTTTACAAGAAAACACACTGTAAAAATGATTTTTTTAAAGTTGTAAATAACAGTCGGCGTGTGCTTTACGAGAAAATACACTGTAAAAAAATATTTTTTTTTTAAATAGTAAAAAATAATTTGGGTACATTTTACAAGAAAATGCATTGTAAAAAAAAATATTTTTTAAAGTAAATAAAACTGATCATATATATATATATATATATATATATATACACATACACATTAGGGCTGTGCAAATAATCGCATGCGATTATGATGCGCATCTCTTCAGTAATGCCGGTTCCGTGATTAGTCGTAAATTTCCATCACGTGCAGTCAGACGCATTCATTATGGAGCGGCACTCACTACAAAGAGCCGAAATTTATCGCCTGCGATAATGAATGCGATATTGCGCGGCTTGTCAGTGAATTTCGGCTCTTTGTAGTGAGTGCCGCTCCATAATGAATGCGTCTGACTGCACGTGATGGAAATTTACGACTAATCACGGAACCGGCATTACTGAAGAGATGCGCATCATAATCGCATGCGATTATTTGCACAGCCCTAATATACATAATGTTTTTTTGAAATTGTAAATATGTAAATAAAGTAATTTGGGTACATTTTATAAGAAAATACAATGTAAAAATATTTCTTTTGAAGTAAATAAAACAGATCATTGGAGTATATTTTACAAGAAAATAAATTAGGAAGATTTTTAAAATTTGTAAATGAAGTAAATTGGAATGTTTTGGAAAAATGGACTGTAAAAAAGGTTTTAAAGTTCTAAATAAAGTGTTTTGGAAGAAAATACACTGTAAAAATGATTTTTCAAAGTTGTAAATGATCATTATTGGAGTGTGTTTTGCAATAAATACACTGTAAAAAATGAATACAAAATACATTGTAAAAAATTGTTTTTGGAGTAAATAAAACAAAGATCAAAGATTGGAGTATGTTTTACAATGAAACAGATAATATGCAAAGATTATAAAGATTTTTGCATTTGTAAATAAAGTAAATTGAAATGTTTTAAAAGAAAATAGACTGTAAAAAAAATTAAGTTCTAAAAGACTGGAGTCAATTTTACAAGAAACAAAGTAAAAAGTACAAGAAAGTAAAAGAAATTAAGTAAAAGTGATAAATAAAACTGATTGTTGGATTACTTTTTACAAGAAAATATTTCAGTCTTTCTACTTCAAAATTTCAATTTGAACTCAATGTGTTATGTGCCATTTCTTTATAATAATCTGAAATTTACTAGCAATTGAATTAAATTTGTTTCTATGCCAACGTTTTTCCAGTGTAATATGCGTGTTAGAAAGCACCACTAACAAACGGCAACTAAACAGTTTTGCTCGCTTCGTAAATTGTTACCGACAGAAAACACGATGACCTCTTGCATCGCTCTGATATCTGTGTGAAGAGAGAGAAAAGTAAGTGAGCGAGTGATGAGGTGAGATGTTTCAATTTCCAGAGCTTGCAGTAATCTGCAGTGAGTTTACCTGTTCTCCAGCAGAGCCTTGGGAGCCTTGCTGTTTCGAGGCGTGTTTGTCTTCCCTCAGCCCGGGAGAGTGTCAGATGTTGTGGCAGAGCCATCACGGATGAGCTCGAGAGATGGAGAGAAACCCACGGCCACGTCCTCCTCCGAGAGCAAATATTTCTGTAGGCGCGTGACGTGTCATTTAAATAGAGGAAGGTAAAGTGCAGGCGTTGAGTAAGCCGTACGTGAGATTTATTGTTTGTGAGCGTGCGTTTTTGGCAGGTGGTTGCAAAAAATAGCAGACTAGTGGAAAAAGGCCTAGATAAGGAAAGAGCTGACAGGTGATCTATTCCCTTTCTAGGCTCTAAAGGGTTGCAGGTAAACAGAGTGTCAATCATCGGGATTAGTTCACACAGAACCGCTCGACGCCTCTTTGTTGAGCGCTCGGGGGAAACTTTGCAGCGTTGTCATCCGCTGTGTCTGTGCCGGATTTCAAAAGCTGCAATATCACGATTGGGGATGTAAACAGTTTATGGACACGTTTGTGCTGCGGCTCTATACGCTCGTCACATGTGCGCTTATAGGAATAGTTCAACCAAAAAAAAAAATTAAAAGTTGCTGTTTATTTGCACTTGTGTGATTCCAAACTTGTATGTTGTTGTTTTTCTTTACATTTAAGATCATTTAAATAAATTATTAAATCATGTTATATATTAAATTATATATTGAATTAAATTGTTAAATTATATATAAAATGATATTAAAATTTAAAGACAATAACACTTCTGTCGAGCTCCAAAGAACACCATTAAAAGTCGAATAAAAGCTTTCCTTTTTATGTCAATGTTTAGAAAGGTGTGGTTTGTTTGTTTTTTGTTTTTTTCTTTTGTTTTTTATTGAGTTTGGAATGTTCATGATTAGTCAGTTGTCAATTCATTGTATTTATTAATTTAATCTTACTGATTTTAGGCTTGGCAATTCTTGTTTAATCAGTTTTACTCAGGGTTATTATTAACTAAAACCGTAAAAAAAAAAAAGTTACTTGAAATAAAAAAAAAAATGTTAACTGAAATAAAATATTAAAAAACTATATATATATATATATATATATATATATATATATATATATATATATATATTATAATTTAAAAGCAAAACTGAGGCCTACCTCTCTCCTTCTGCACAAATCCAAATGTTTCCATATTCGCGTATATATATACATATATAGTAAATTTCACATTATTGTAAAGAAATGGCATATAACACATTGGGTTTAACTTGAAATTTTAAAGAAAGACTGAAATATTTTCTTGTAAAATGTACCCCAACAATCAGTTTTATTTACCACTTCAAATGTATTATTATTATTATTATTATTATTTATATATATATATATATATATATATATATATATATATATATATGATAGGCTCTTCACCTGCATTATCGAAGGAAAACGTCATCCTTCAGTATAGACTATATCTGCAATGAGGCGCTGGTCACGCTGAACAGCACAGACTGTACTACGGACTATATAAATTGAGCAGTGTAACCTTTTTATATTTCTTTAACTGTATTTTATCTTGATAATGAACAGGCTGCGCTGTCAAGTTAGCAAAAATATGTTGTGTGCGTGTGAGGTGCCGATGCGATCACTGCAAATGCTGCTCCTAATTTATGGTCCTACCAACGCTGGTTGTTCATACAGATAGAAACAAAATGGCACTCAAAACTGTGAAGCTTTTTCAGCTTTTTCATCTGTTTTCTCAGGCAGCCTCTGCAAGTTTAATGAGCAAATTATGTGCTCTCTCATCAGACAGGAATATTTGTTTTTGTGGATTTATGCTACTCCTTAATTATTGTGATGTTTCTGTCTGCCTTCATTATGGGTTGCTAATTTCTCACAAATTCAGTAGTAGTGGGCAGTCGCCGGTTCAAGTATAAATAAATAAATTAATTAAATATTAAAGAGAAATCTATAATATAATATAATATAATATAATATAATATAAGGATTATTAAATATCGATATTTTCAAGTACTTCTAGGGCCCTGTGATTTGCGTGATGTGGAAAACGCGGACGGAATCGCAGAATCCAGTCATAAAAACGGAATTTACTGAATATACCAGAATTTGTCAAAGTTTGAGTGAAATATTACGCCGCAGAAATACCATTTAAATGTGAATCCTGCATGTTCTGCGTGTCTCTGTTTTAATGAATGGAGCAGACGAGCGGTTTTGTTTGCTACACTCACTGAAGCGCTCGTGACGCTCGCTGTGATTTCAGCGTCTGTCGCCTCACTAAATGAGGACATAAATACATGAACAGTATCTCCTGAGAGTTGCTTCATGAGCATATGACCGTTCCATTTTAGGAAAACTAGCGTTATATCATATACACACAGAAATGTAAAGGTAGACACGACATCCCGTCAAAATAAAAGTCAGGTTTAACTTGAAGACATTGTGCCAGAAATATATTTCTACTATTACTACTACTACTATACAACAAACTCAGTTTTTTAGGGTATAATCACACAACATTTCTTCCATATTTTAATTTTAATAGTAAATTTCCCTTTGTTTGCCAAAAAAAAAGTTTGCTTAATTTTCAATAATTAAAAGATAAATAAAATTAATGTTTTATGCCTTCATTTGATAACCAGAACATTTTAAATACACAACACAGAATTTCTGAGGGTAAAAAAACCTTTCATAAGGCTATTTTAAGAACAAATTTGAATAAATTAAGTTTGTATTCAAATAATTAGACATGCTAAAACACTGAATTTGATAATAAAACATATGGTGAGGAAAAAATAAAACATTTCATAGGGCCCTAAACATATCATTTTTGTTAAATTGATGTGAAATTGTTTCATGATTTTAATTAATTAGATATGCTCTTTGATTACTAAAATTTAATTTATCCATTAAAAAAGAGTTTTAAAAATTTAAACGGGAAAAAACGGAATCCAGAAAAATTAAAACGAATTTCATAGTTCTATGCTTCCTATAAAAATTATTAAAATTAAAATTAAAAATTAAATATTATATATATATATATATATATATATATATAATAAAATGAAAAAGAATATACAGTGAATGATTAAAAAAAAAAAAATTTGTGAAGTAATTGTAACTTTTTGTATTTTGTAGAAATTGTAGAAATTTAACAGAACAAATAAATGTATTAAAATACTGAAAATATGTAGATAATATGTAAGGTTGCAGTAGCAAATGTTGGCATGCATGTTAATTTTCTTGATTATTTATTTTATTATTATTTATTTTTTTCCCAGAGACATTTACTGTATCGCTGTGTCAGGAATGAATAATAATTGAGGTGATTGACTGCGTCCCAACACTTTTCATTGTGAACGAGGCCCTTGGACCAATATCAGATGCTAGAGGTGTTGTAACGTCAAAGGACATTGTGGGCTTTGAAAGGTAAACAAGCGCACATTGTCTGAATGCTGAGGAATCCGTCTTCCCCGGCTTTTGGGCCTCGGGCGCGTGTACGGCCAGACCACAAGTCTCTTTGTGCATGTCTGACTGGATCCTGTGTGGCTTATAGAGGCTTTTCCTCGGACATTGTGTCTTTTGGCTCACTAGCCTGAAGCTACGCCGAACCAAGACAGACCGTGATATCAAAAATGAAATCTGTTCTTGGTGAATAAAAAATAACACTGCGTCCACAGCACTCTGGAGTTCTCCGTGCATAGACATCCATTTACCTCAGCACATTAGAGCGCTTCAGACAGGACAGTTTGTACACCTAGAACTATTTGTAC
>NC_066878.1:26957586-26975086 GCF_022985175.1 Labeo rohita
AAGGTTTAAGGGTTAAAGGTGCAATAAGAGATCTTGGAAAATGTTAACTTTAGCCTGATAGCACTGAAAGCGAACGTCCCACCCTCCCTGCAAATCGTCGCAGTCTACACACACAGACCAGACGACCAGAGACAACATTACTACAATACATTGTAACACCAAATTGTTCAGCAGCCCAGATAGGAAAACTGTGTGGTGCTAATAATGCACGGGAGATTAGAAGATTGCATATTTTCCCCGAGTTTAATAAAACGCCTCACACGCCGGCACACTAATCCACATACATATGGATCACACATGGGAAAAATGTACACAAGCATGCATGCAACTCGGGTCATAAACAGAAAGGAAATAAATACAATAAAGAGAGACGGTTGCCGGCAAAGCGAGTCATCTATTCACCTTTAAATCAAAATACATATGGACTAGTGTCTGTGAATATTAAGCTGCAAAAATACTATTTAAATATGAATCCTGCTGTTATGTTTCTCTGTGACACAGTTTCATCTACTACACACATACTGAAGAAATTATTATTAAAAAATATTTTGTAAGGAATATATACTAGTAAAAATTATTAACCAGAATTTATTTACCAAAAAAAAAAATGTATCAATAAAAACTTGAAGGGAGAAAAAAAAACATTTATAGGGCCTTAAAAATAACATTTTAATAACTTTTAATAACTTCATATATATATATATATATGAATAACATTTTAATAACTTTTAATAACTTCATATATATATATATATATATATATATATATATATATATATATATATATATATATATATATATATATATATATATATATATATATATATGTATATGTGAAGTTATTAAAAGTTTTTATATTTTCAATTATTATTATTTTTTTATTTAACCATTATAATAATTTAGACGGAAAAAACAGAATTAGGAAAAAAAATGAAATTTGGGAAAAAATAAACTGATTTCATAGGGGTCCCTGTATTTATTTATATAATTCTGTTACGCATTTATTTCATTCAATCATTGACTTTTAAAGTTTAATAATTACATTGTTTTATTGCGATTACGTTTTTAATTTTTTCTTGTAAATATTTCTGCTTTTGATTTTATTTAATAATTATGTAATATTTATAAGCATACTTTAACTTTTTATTTATTTACTTATTTGTTTATTTATTTATTAATTCATTTTAGTTAATTCAATCATTGCAATCATCGCCTCACATTAGGTCCTGTTAGGTTTTTACTTCATTTATTTATTTTTAAATTGTATTATATAACTGTTATTATTTACAGGCCTAAACTTTGTTTGTTAATAAGTTAATTAATTTACACAGTTAATTTAGTTACAATCATTGCCTTTTGTATTGCAATTCCTGTTTTGTTTTTTGTTTTTTTGTTTATTTTGCATCTGTTAAATGAATATTTATGACATTTGTTATACCATTTTAGATATTTAAGACTTAATGACATGTTTTACAGTTTCGCGCACATCTATTTTTAGTAGATGTGATAACAGTAGTCCATGAGACTGTGTTTGGTGTAAGACGTATTTCATGTTTGGATGACGTGAAGCAGAGTCAATGATGACAGTTTAAACTTTTACTTTAACTTTTCCTATACAAGGTCTTGTTTAAAAAAAAAAAAAAAATGAAAGGCTGCTTTTAAGAGTTTTGCTGTGTTTTTTTTTTTTTTTTTTTTTTTTCGTCCAGCCAAGGGCATCGTCCTCCCTGCTTCTCAAAGGAGCAGCAAGTGTCTTTGAAGCCTTTGAAGGCAACAACCCAAAGTTTCAATGCTGTAAGATCTGCATCTCTGATCATATGAAAACATGAAGTTCAAGTCCTGACAAAGACACCTTATGGAGTCTTTGAGTAGTTGTGGGTAAACTCAGTAGACATTGAGGCCATTATTGACCTCATAAAGACCACACAGGGGAGAATTTGCAATTTAATCAAGCTGTACTTTCTTAGATTCAGCGAATTAGATCTCAGCATTGCCCCATTAAATGCTCACAAGGTGGAATTGTAAGATATGATAATGCAAATTTCATTCATGAAGACTCAACTAATTAGAAAAGGCCGTAGGCGTCGTGTAAACGGCTGCACATTTTTATTCGACAACTACAAGCGGTGTCAGGTGTGCAAATGGAGCAAACACCACTTCAGCCTCGAGCACAATTCATCTGTTCCTGCGCATTCTTCAGATTTAAGTAACATTTTCCCAATTTAGCTAAGTAATTATCCCCATTCTTCTCTGGCTGCCGGTGTCGTGTTTGCCCAAAGAATAAGGACGAACGCTCCACCACCTGTTTTCCTCTAAAAGCAGCATATTAATCATGGGAAAGTTACTCTGCATTTAAAACTAGTCTAAAGTTTGCAAGACTCGTTCGCGTTACGTAAGCGACGCCATCGATAATGAAAGCGGCTGTGCCATTGATAAGACTAATTTATGCAAATGCGCATTCCGGCCAACAGCACGGAATAGGTTTCAATTATGAAAATGATTTCTGTCATTATTGGGTTTTAGCTTCACATGCATATTTATTTGGAAGTAAAGCCATTTGGATTGTTTGAGAGTATTGCCTCTCGAATTGAGGGACAGACTAATTGGAGGTGCCCAGTCAAACATAAAATTAACTCTGCATAATAATCCTATCAATAAAACCATAGAAATGCTTAATATTAGCAAAGGAGCAATGAATTCTTCAACTCTTTAGGGATGAAAAAAATAGAGACGTGAAGGCGGTTTCATGCATCAAACTATACCAATGTCTCATAAAGTCCCCTTATTTGTGTTCTAAGCTCAGATAAGTTCTCTCTTTTGTTGGCTTTTGCTGTTTTTATTCCATATAGTGTTTGCTTTCAGTTATCCTTTCTATCTGCAACACTTTTCATGTGGGTATCAAAGCGTTGCATGCTTTTTACAATGCTTATGTTGTGTTTTAGCGCTGATGTGAGTCATGAGGTGCGACTTTTGAAGTCACAGTTGCGTTGAATACTTTGGCCAGGAATAGTAGGAGTTTTTCAGTATAGTAGGAGTTTTGTAGCATGCATGTGGACTGACACATATGATATCTTCTGTTTGTTTATTGAATCTTAAGTTCTTCCCAGCTGACGCTAAAAGCCAAACACCTCTAGGCGATCCACATCTAGAACTGGAAATGTGAACCGAGTGAATGCTAAGACATCACATTTACGTTCTTGCATTTGGCAGATGCTTTTATGCAAAGCAAATTGCAGTGCATTCATGGTGTTCATTTGATCATTTCATGCATTCATTGGGAATGGAAGCCAGGACCTTGCTGTTGCATGCTTTAGGGATAAAAAATTGTTGTTGCAGTTTTATGGAAAACTGCCTCTCAAAATCCTGTGATATCTCAGGCAGGGAATGACTGAAGTGTTTCACATTGATGGTGGTGTGCACAGATTTTTATCAGTCTGCTAGGAAGAGAAATTATTTTTAGGGTTCCAGTTTGCTGGTGGTTGCCAGGTGCTTAGAAGATAAACTGGATAATCAAAGTTTATCATCAAAAGTTAAAAGAAGTCTCTTCTGCTCGCTCAGGCTATGTTCACAATTGGTGTCTTTTTTGACAAGAAAAAGTTGACAAGGGAGCTTTTTTAGTTAAAAAAAAAAAAAAAAAAAAAAAAATTGCCAGTGTTGCAGCCGAGGGCGTCTTTTGTTGCTATAACAACAGCTGCAACCGTATGAATGTTGAGAAAAGAGGAAGCTCGCTCTTGTGCTGGTGTTTTATTTTTTTATTCTTTGGCATTTTTGCCCTTTATTTGATAGGGCAGTATTTAGACAGGAAGCGAAGTGGGAGAGAGCGAGAGGGGGACGGGATCGGGAAGGGTCTGCGAGTCGGGACTAGAAAAAGGGACGCCCGAAACACAAGGCTGTCGGAGCCGTGCGTCGGTTTTTGAAGTTAACGGTGAGGAGAATGTCGGTTCACAACAATAAAATAAAGTCTATCTACCGGCACCTTCTCCATTTTTTTTTTTTTTTTTTTTTTTTCTTGTTCTGGAATTGCAGTTTTGGCTACTCCTTGTCATTGGTCAGCTGTCAAAAAGGCGCTTGACGTAGGGCGTTTCTTTCAGAAAAGAACTTTTTTCAGCTTGAAAAGACGCCGGCGGTGCCGTTTAAAAAAGCGCTCAGGACTTTTTTGAAAACACTGTTTACTCCATAGTATTATAATGTAAAACAGACGCTGGCAGTTTCAAAAAAGATGCCAAAAAGACGAACATGGCCTCAGGCTGCATTTATTCGATAAAAAAACAGTAAAATCAGTAATATTGTGAATTTTAGAATTTTTTAGAATTTAGAATTACTGTTTTCTATGTAGACATTTAAATGTAATTCATTCATGTGACGCAAATCTGAATTTTCAGCATCATTATTCCAGTCTTCAGTGTCACATGATACTTCAGAAATCATTGTAGTATATTAAGTATATTGATATACTGTTCAAAAGTTTAATGTCACTATGAGTTAAAAAATGATATTTGATTTTAAATTGATCAAAAGTGATGGAAATGTTTTGTGACTTTATAAATGTTTTTACTAATTCAAATAAATGTTGTTCTTACGAACTGTCCATTCATCAGAGAATCCGGAAAAATGAAATACATCACAGTTTCTGCAAAAATATGAAGCAGCACAACTGTTTGCAACTGATAATAATCAGAAATGTTTCTTGAGCAGCAAATCAGCATGTTAGAATGATTTCTGAAGGATCATGTGACAAGATTGGAGTAATGATGCTGAAAATTGCAGATTTGCATCATAAGAATTAATTACTTTTTATCATATATTCACATATAAAACATTTTTGTGTTGTAATAATATTTCATAATTTTACTGTTTTTACTGTATTTTTTAAATCAATTAAATACGGCTTTGTTGAGCATAAAAGAGCTCTTTCAAAAACATTACAAAACCGTAACTATTCCAAACTTTTGACCGCTACTGTACGTCTTGTTCTTTTCTTTCAAATGACCTTAGAATTTGAATATAATCTTGCGATTGTTCAGATAAATGCAGCAGCACATCCCAGTTCAAAAGCTGTTAGAAATCTCTCCCATTATCAGATATCAGATGAAGAATGAGGATCTGCTCAGGTGACGCTGTACCCTGATCTGCTGTACAGGGCACCATTAACTAACAGTATCCAGCGATACTCTTACAGCACAGAGCGCCATTGAGTCACGGAGCTCTACGAAATGCCTGGCACCCTGCCAAACACTAAGAGGTGTAGAAATACGTGCAGATTAAACATTTGCTCCTTTTGCCCTGTTCCCCAGGGACGTCTCGTTTGGAAGGGGAGAAACGCGGATCCTTATCTTGCTCGCATTATTCTCCGAACCTCCCGTTAAAATCAAAGAGCCCTTCTGCCTCCAGCTATCCTGCATTACAACGTCCTATCTGCTGTTTGTCCCTTACGTGATAACAGCGAACAATTTGTAAATGCAACCTGAGAACTGAGAACAGAACAATGACTCGTGTGAAAGGACAAAGAGAACAAGAGTGCTGGAAAATCTGGGGTGATGCACAGCTTCAGAGATTAAGAGCGTAATTGCGGCTCATGGAGAATATGAAATGTGATGCTGGATATTAAATCCATCATTGTGTGTTATCTGTAGGTGTGGATTTGGGGAAATTATTCTTCTA
The DNA here is from genome assembly GCF_022985175.1 of Labeo rohita. Classification (NCBI taxonomy): domain Eukaryota; kingdom Metazoa; phylum Chordata; class Actinopteri; order Cypriniformes; family Cyprinidae; genus Labeo; species Labeo rohita. The sequence goes on from NC_066878.1 coordinate 26,963,245, forward strand.
AGTAGGGCATTAAAGGAGAACTCCACTTCCAGTACAAAATTAAAAAAAAATGTACTCACCCTCTTGTCATCCAAGATGTTCATGTCTTTCTGTCTTCAGTCGTAAAGAAATTATGGTTTTTGAGGAAAGGATTTCGGGATTTTTCTTCATTTAAAGGACTTCAATTGTTTCCCTGATTTTGAACTTCCAAAATATAGTTTAAATGCAGCTTCAAAGGCTCTAAATGATCCCAGCCGAGGAAAAAGGGTCTTATCTAGCGAAACGATCGGTCATTTTTTTCTGAAAATTAAAATTTGTATACTTTTTAACCACAAAAGCTTGTGTAGCACAGGCTCTGCGACTAAGAAAGTGCAAGTAAGTCAAACGCAGTTTACAGACAAAAAGGTACAACTATGTCGGACGATTCTGAAGTTGTAGGAGAAAATAACATGGAGTTTTTTGACATACTCTACCTTTTTGAGCCGGAGTACACAGACGATGAACTTGTGGTGATTAGAAGACGTGATTCGAAGTAGTAATGGAAAGTTCAGATCGTTTTAGTGACTCAGCAAAAGAACAAATCTTTTTTTCGAAGTCATTTCGTTCATTTTAGCAAAATCAGCATCACGTGACAGCCCCATAAGATGAACGAACGACTCGGGGGAAAAACCTGAAGACTCGAAACAGTTCTAGTAACTAATTCCAGTACAGAACCTAATAGGATGTTGCACATACGTGACTGAACGAATCACTCCCAGAGACGACTCGATCTTCCCGAGTCACATTAAAGATTAGTTTAAAATGAACTAATCGTTCAAGAACGACCCGTGGACGCGCATCCCAGAGCCTGTGCTACATGAGCTTTTGTGCTTAAAAAGTATAAAAAAAAAAAAAATTTCGGAGAAAAAAAAAAAAAAAAAGACTGATCGTTTCGATAGATAAGACCGTTCTTCCTTGGCTGGGATCATTTAGAGCCTTTGAAGCTGCATTTAAACTGCATTTTGGAAGTTCAAAATCGGGGGCACATTTGAAGTCCATTATATGAAGAAGTAATATGAAGAAATCCTGAAATTTTTTCCTCAAAAACCATAATTTCTTTACGACTGAAGACAGAAAGACAGAAGACTTTATTAGAAGGAAGGTGCACTGTATACAGTTCATTCATCGGCTGAAAGTGCATAGACCAAAGGACCGATTGGGATTTAAGAATCAGAATATATATTTTTTGTATATAAGTGTTTTAGTCGTCTTTTTGCCTCTTGTACTCTTGTACAATGATTTTTAAAATAGATATGCACCATTGTATGGCATGATACAAGAAGACAATTTTTCATTGGGGGGGGAAAAAAAAAACCTGTTTGTGTCTTCACTTGTGTTTATAATATAGATTATAGTTATAGGGTGTGTGGTTTTAATCATCTTTGATTATAACTTTAAAGCAGATTTATTGAGCTGCCACTGTTTAGTCTCTGGTAGAAATGAGAGGTCATAATTGGTTGGCTGAAATAATCTTATTCATAATGGATCCACACATGCTGTTATCCAGAGGGGCTTATAAAGAATAATTTATGTGGCCTAATGCAAGTAATTAGACGACACGAGGAACCCCGGCACAGATGCTCATTACTAAACACTGTATTGTTTACATAATGTCATCCACTGCCAGACGTACTCATGTAAACACTGAGACTGTGTGATGGCATGTTTAGAGCAGCGCACTGCTTTTGGGAAGTACAGTGTGAACTCTACTGTGTAGGTGTAGATTTTCAAAAAACACCATGTCATACTATGTCTGCCTTGATGTGCAGCCACCACAGCACGTTGCATGAAATATGCATCCCACAGTGCAATGCTAGTTACATTTACATTTGAATGCAATACCAGCATGTACATCTTAAACCATAATGCACACTAGACTGAGTGCTACATGCTGTTGCGTATTATGTAACATTTGAAGTAATATTTGCATTGCATGTTTAATTGAGCAAGGTGTCCATTTCAATTTTCAGAAATGAAGTACAGTATTATATTATATTACATTATATTATATTACGTTATATTATGTTATATATTATATTATGCAATAGTTTATATCTTTTAACATCTTTTTGGCTCATTAGATGTTATGTTATATTATAATATAATATAATATAATATATTATGTTAAAATAAATATTGGACAGTTGTATATATCTTTCAACATATTTCGGCTTATTATTGTCTTTTTTTTTATTTGTTAAAAATTACAAATGCAACCTTTAAAACAGTAATATCTACACTGCATGTTTAATTTACTTTTTCACATTTTTGAAGCAACATTTGACTAGATATTTGAAAAAGTTTTCAGGCAACATGAAGACAAACAAATAGGAAAAAAACATGTTTTACTTTTAATATCTTTTTTTGACTCATTGTTTATTATGTTATAAATAATTGACAAGTGTACTTTTAGTATCTTTTTGCTATATTATATTATATTACTTTGTGTTATATTATATATTATATTATATTATATTATATTATATTATATTATATTATGTATTTAAATAAATATTTGACAATTGTGTATATCTTTTTTTGGGCATATGTAATGTAATGTAATATAATTTAATATAATGTACATATTTGACAATTGTATATATCTCTTAATATTTTTTGACTCATAATATAATATAATATAATATAATATAATATAATAGAAGAATACGTATTTGACAATTGCATATGTCTCTTAATATGTTTTTTTGGGGCATTATATACAATGGTATAATGTAACATAATATAATATAATATATAAAATGATGTACTATTATATAAGTATTTCACAATTGTATATATCTCTTAATATCTTTTTGACTCATAATATAATATATAATATAATATAATATCATATAATATAATATAATACAATATACAATTGTATATATCTCTTAATATCTTTTTTGACTCATTGTTTGTTATATTATATTATAAATAATTGACAATTGTACTTTTAGCATCTTTTTGACTTTATTCCGCATGCACCTACAGAGGCATGACAACATTTCAAACGCTGCATCCTGCATACTGTCACATACTATTTTTGAGACTAGTGTGCATGATACAGTACGCACCACTCAGCATGCTAGTATTTCTTTCATCACTCAGAAGGACAGATGGTTGCAGCGGCAGCCAAAACCTCACTCGTGTAAATGAGGACATATGAAAGACTTACTGAATCTTGAGTCATTTCTACCTCTGAGGACGTCTCCCCAAAGGCAGGGTTTGTCATATTTCACTCACTTCTGAAGCCAATTATGTCTCAAAAGTATAGTGAAGTAAACAAACACACACAAACAGGACTCTCTGGTGGTGCTGCGAGTAAACAGGTGGACTCCTATCAGAGATGGTTTAGTGTAATCTGTATTCTGCAGACTGACGGACCCTTGAAGGTACCTGAGAATTTCACTCAGTCAATGATAAAATAGTTTACGAGATAAACACTGAATCCTGTTGCTGTGAAATCAGTCACGCACAAGTTTGCTACAACTAACAACTTCATGAATTTAAACGAGATGCTGTGGTTTGCTCTCATAAATGGGAACCGTAAGGAACGGTCACGTTTGCACACGGGCCAAAGCTTCAAGCTCCTAAAATGCCATTGGAGGTTATAAACGTGGCTCTGATTGCAGGATTTCCTTACAGTTACTTGAAGGTTTCCGTCTTCAGTATCTTGATAGCGTGTGTTTTTAAAGCTTTCATCCGTGTGTCGGTGCCTGCTGGTTATTATTTCCAGCTTCCAGTGTTTCCGAATGCACTCAAGTTATCACTCACTCCTGAGTTTGTTTGGGACGACGCTGAGGATTTTGAGCGCTCCAATGCTGCAGGCCAACATCTGTGTGTCTGTGATTGCTGGAGAAAGGGAAACCTTTGCTTTTAGCTGGATGTTTTGTGCTGTTCCTTTTTTTTTTTTTTTTTTTTTTAAACATCTGAACCAAAGTATTTTTGTGATGTTTGGTTGTGCTAATGACTTCTGAACATCTGTTGCTGTGGATTGAATGTTACTTGATTAAGTACAGCATGTCAAAAATGCCCTTGCTTTGAGAAGGAAAAAAAAAATGCATGTTGTTTTTTTTTTTTTTTTTTTTTTTTTTTTTTTTTTGGAAGTAGCATTTGAAAACCTTTCTTTACAGACAAAAACATGAACAGAAGGAGAAACAAATAAATATATAAAGAAATATAAGTATATGCTTTTCAAATTTGTCATTTATTTATTTAATTATTCATTCATTTATTCATTTATCAGCTCACTTTACCATGTTGGGTTTTTTTGGGTAAAAAATTAAATTTTGTAAAAAAAAACAAAAAAACAAACAAACTAAAATTCAGGAAAACATCTAAAGAAAGAGAAATCAAAAGAAAAGAAAAAATATATAATATATGTCAAAAATATAAAATATTTTATTTAATCTTAAAAATTAATATATTATGTTGTTGTTGTTGTTGTTGTTGTTATTGTTTTAAATGTATAAAGAAATATAAGTATTTGCATTTCAGATTAATTAATAATTAATTAATTAGCTCATTTTACCATGTGTTTGTTTTAATAATTCTTTTTTTTTTTTTTGTTAAAAAAAATAAATAAAATAAAACTAAAATTTGGAAAAACATCTACCAAAGGTAAAATCAAAATAAAATAAAAAAATATATAATATATAAAATAAAAATACGAAAAATAAAATATTTTAAAAATTATATATTAGATTAAAACAATTAGTAAACAAATAACACATTTGCTAGTTTGGGGTTTAATTTGTTTTTGTTTATTTTCATTGCTTTGTTTATACCTTCAACAATGGCAGTTGCAGAAAGCAAAAGAGACAACACATCATCAGGAGAAATCAAACAAGAAAACAAAAATCAAATCTGTTATTTATTACTTTTTAAAGAAAATATATTAAAATAATGTTGGAATGTTTTATATGTATTTTTTGATTGATTTATAATATATATATTATTTTATTTTATTTTATTTTATTTTATTTTATTTTATTTTATTTTTTTTTTTATTTTTCAAATAAAATTTAAGTTGTGTTTTGTAAAATAAAAAATAATTAATAAGAAATTTAATAAAAAATCCAGAAAATACCTACAGAAGGAGAAATCAAAAGAAAAGAAAAAATAATATATAATATAATAATAAAAAAAAGAATATTTTATTTAATTACAAAATATTTTAGAAATTCATTTTAAAATTTTAAAATTAAAACATTTTATATTTTATATTTTTTATGTTAAATAGTGTTTTCTTTTCTTTTTTATTTCTTCTCTGTAAATGTTTTTTTTTTTTTTTTTTTTTTTTTTGTAGATGCTTTTCTGGGTTGTTCTTGTGAATAGGAATAAAATGCATGTTAAGATGCTGATAAAATTGTGTATTCTCCACTCACTTTATCTAGTGGGCAATAAATTTTAATTTACCACCTTGGCAACATAAACATCCAGCGTGACCATCACACACAGTCCAACTCTTATGAGCTGATTCATTAAAATGAATCATTCAGAAAGGCTCATCAGAATCAAATGCTGCTTGCAGTATAGTGCTGTCAGCTCACTTTACCACGTTTATGTCCATTCTGCAGAAGTCCAGACATTTTTCTTCAAATCAGTGCTGGAAGCGTCTACAGATCCTGTCTGGATATGAGCTTTCATAAAAGAATCCTTAATAGAATCATTAAGCTGAATCAGAATTGGAGCCGGAATCATTAAATTCTTTACAGTTCTCATTGCTAGTTTAGTTTGTTTATTTGTTTATTTTCATTGCTCTGTTTACACCATTAACAATGTCAGTTGCAGGGAGCACAGAAGACGTTTGAAAATGGTTTTACTAGACAAAACATCATCAGGAGAAATCAAACAAGAAAACAAAAATAAATACAATTTAAAAAAATACATATATAGATATATTTTTATGTTTTTAAATCTCTCTTTTTTGTCCCTTTTCTGTCAAACCCCACCCCCCCTTTTTTTTTCTTTTTGGAAAAAAAATCAGAAAAACATCTACACAAAGAGAGAAAAAAATGATAATTTATAATATAAAATTATAAAAAAAAAAAAAAAAAAAAAAAAAAAAATTGTAGAAATTAATAAGAGAAATATTTGAAAACAAATAATGCATTTTATATTTATTTATTTATTTATTTATTTATTTGGAGGTTATACCTTTAATAATTTCAGTTGCAGGGAGCAAAAAAGACTTTAGAAAACTCTTTTGCCAGACAAAACAACATCCTTTTTTAAAATTATTTTTAAAATGAAGATCAATTTCATTTATGTCAGAATATTCTAGATACATTTTATATTTGTATTTTTATATTTTTACATTTCTTTTTTCTTCTCTTTATGATTTTTTTTTTTTTTGAAAGAAAATATAAATTGTCTTTTGTAAAAAAAAAAAAAAAATAATAATAAAAATAAATAAATAAATAAATAATAGTAATAATAATAATAAAACAATAAATTAATTTTAAAAATCCAGAAAAACATATAGAGAAGGAGAAATCAAAAGAAAAGAAAAAGCAATAACACAATATAATTTTTAAAAAAATTAGAACATATTTCATTTAATTAAAGATATTTTGCAAATTAATATTTTAATTTAATAAAAACTATTTTAATAAAATATATAATAAAAAAATATTTTAAAATAATACATTTGCTAATTTGGGGTTTAGTTTTATTTGTTCATTTTTATTGCTTTTATACCTTTAATAATGTCAGCTGCAGGGAGCAAAAAAGACTTTAGAAAACTCTTTTGCCAGACAAAACAACATCCTTTTTTAAATTATTTTTAAAATGAAGATCAATTTAATTTATGTCAGAATATTCTAGATGCATTTTATATTTCTATTTTTCTATTTGTACATTTCTTTTTTTTTTTTTTTTTTTTGGAAAGAAAATATAAATTGTGTTTTGTAAAAAACAAAAAACAAAAAATAAAAACAATAATAATAAAACAATAAATAAATTTTAAAAAATCCAGAAAAACATCTAGAGAAGGAGAAATCAAAAGAAAAGGAAAAGCAATAACATATAATATTATTAAAAACAAGATCAGAAAATATTTAATTTAATTAAAAATATTTTACAAATTAATACTTGTAATTTAATTTAAAATATTTTAAAATAATACATTTGCTAATTTGGGGTTTAGTTTATTTTTATTGCTTTTATACCTTTAATAATGTCAGTTGCATGGAGCAAAACAGACATTTCAAAACTGTTTTGCCAGACAACAAAAATAAATGCTAAAATCAATGTAATAATTTATTCATATATATATAAATAAATAATTCAACATCATTATCATCATTATATATATATATTATTTTTTTAAAAAGATGATACAGAACATTATAGATATTTTATATTCCTTTTTTTCATATTGTTACTTTTTTTTTTTTTTTTTTTTTTCCCCCTTTCATTTGTTTTTAAAATAAATTTTAAATGTAAATATACTATATGTTAATTAGATTTGAAAAATATGTATTTGTAAACAAATAATACATTTTCTAGTTTGGGCTTTAGTTAATTTGTTTGCTTGTTTTCATTGCTTGTTTATACGTTTAACTTGAAGTTGCAGTTGTACTGTGGTTGGTGGCATTTTTATTATTTAGAATAAGCTTGGGCGTAGAATCAAAGAAATGCATTATCTATAGTCGTGCACAAAAATGCTTTAATATTCTCCACAGGGTTCCAACATTAATTAAATTTTAATTCACAGGCGTTCTATGTTCACTTTTAATTACCATAATATTTCCAATTAGGACCAACTGCATGACTACTTAGATCATTACTCACACTTTAAACAACACACTTCGTTTTATGTGACAAATAGCTGTATTTCAGCAATATAACGTCGTATTACCTTAAATGCGTAAATGTGTGAGATTAATAACTGTCAGAAGAGAGTTATGAGGAGCGAGTGATATGGAAATGCAGTCGAAGGCTTTGATAGCGTTGCATCGCTATGAATAATTAACAAGTTCATTATCATTCCGTTAGGCCAAATCTTTCCCAGCAACATCTTTGAAGGATAATGACAGATAAAGTTAGCGCATTTCAACCTTATTTTTCCTCTCGTTCTGTCTTCCACTTTCCGTCTCGAGAAGTTGCGGTAAAAGGGCAGTCGACTGCTGAAGTAGAGAAGTCATCAGACTCTTCGCTCTCCCTCCTGTAGTGTTTAATGAGCGAGCCGGTGCGATATCAGCGCTCTTCGGCTGCCCACCCGATGACCCCCGTCTAACTATCCACACACACTTGTCCTTTAGTCATCAGCTATAATGAGTGGACGAGCTATTTGGACTGTGGTGGTTTGTGCTCAGCTGAAGTTTTTAGTGATTAGACTGTGCGAGATGGTAATTACTCCATGCAAAAATAGAGGCGACTCTCGCTCGTCAATGCGAATGCATTGACATCTATTAACAGGATGTTCTTCTCTTCTTAACATTTGATTTAATAAGGCGCATAGGGCCGGGTGGGCAGAATAACCAAAATCTAATGAAAGTCAATTCATCTCATTTGTTTGATCTGGAACTTGTAGAAAGCTCGTGCTTAATCTGTCTGGAGTCAGGTTTCTGTTTCAGGTTAAATACTGTCATTGTTTGAGTATCTTGAAGAGCTTACTGGGTAAAGTTGGTATGTTTATAGCCAACTAGTAACAGATTAGTGCACAGAGGTTTGAAGGAAACGTTATGCAAATGTGAATGTGTTTTGAATATGTGTTTTGTGCTAAAGTTGACTGCTGGTTTATTTAAAAATATATATACATGTTTGTGTGTACAGATGTGTACAGGGGTGTGTGTGTGTGTGTGAAAATATTTATTGTATAATTTATTAGTATAATTTTTAATAGAAATGTGTAGATTTTATCAAATCTGTTCTAAAATTTTGGTCTATTGATAAAATAGAATATACATGTATGAAATGTATATAAAATATAAAAATTTAAAATTAAATAATTTATATGTGTAGAATTTAAAATTAACTTTAAAAATACACACACACACACACACACACACACACACACACACACACACACACACACACACACACACACACACACACACACACACACACACACACATATTATATATATATATAATATATATATAGCTTTTGTAAAAATGTTAACAAATATAAATAAAACAAACATTTTATAAAGGTTTTAAAACATTTGTATTTTATAAATTAAATAATACATTAAATATATACTAAAATAAAAATATTTATATAAATATTTTAATAAATAAATTAATAAGTATATAAAATTAAAAATGTCAAATTTTGAACAAGTTAAGTTTATTGTACTATGCCATATATTGTGTGTGTATTATATTTATAAATATATTTAATAAAAAAATACAATATATAAAATAATAATAAAAGTATTTATATTTATATAAATGTTTAATAAAAATATAAGTTAAGTATAATAAAGTATATAAATATAAGTATAAAATGTATAAAAAAATAATTTAACAATTTAAGTTTATTTTAATACAATATAAATCTCAATTATGGAAATATAAATCTATAAATTGTACTGTGCTATAGATTTGTGTGTGTATTATATTTATAAATATAATATTTAATACATATATAAAATAATAAAAAAGTTATATAAAATGTTTAAATAAATATTTAATAAAAATATACGTATATAAAAATTATAAATTTGAGTGCAATATAAATCATTGTACTGTGGTATATATTGCGTGTAAATGTAAAAAATTGTAAATGTATATAATTTAACAATAACTTTAACAAACACACACACACACACACACACACACACACACACACACACACACACACACTTATATTTTAAATAAAGAAAGAAATAAAGTTTAATTTAATACTATATAAATCATTGTACTGTTCAATACTGTCTCTCTATCTATATCTATATGTATATATATATATATGTGTGTGTGTATATATATATATATATATATATAATCCTTTCAAATATTAACAAATTATTAATGAAAATATAAACAAAATATACATTATTAATAAATAACAATTACAATTATGAACATTTCATGAAATTTAAAAATATATAAATGTAAAATATTTGTAATAATTTTTACATTTAATTTCATACAAAACAAATGATTGTACTGTGCCCGTTTGGTGCTGAATTATCAATTATTATTGGTGCTTATTATTATTAATGGTTCTTATTATCAGTGTTGAAAGTTGAGCTTATTTTTTATGAAACTGTGATATATTTTATTTTTCAGGATTCACAGATAAATGGAAAGTTCAAAAGAACAACATTTATTTGAGAAAGAAAACTTTTATAACATTTTAAATGTCAATTTTGATCAATTTAATGCACCTTTGCTGAATAATTTTTTTTTAAACTACTTAACTCTGAATTTTGAATAGCAGTGCATTAAAGTTGAAAATATTAAGCTGCAAGAACTGTTTTTAATATTTATAACAAGAAGAATCAGAGTCTGAGGGCAAAAGGAAAAGCCCTTGGAGAACAAAAGTGTTATAGTTTGATGGCAAGTTTCCGCCCACCCAAACTCCCCATGCATATGTATTCGAAGATGAATCCCGTTAACTATTCACCGGCGCTTTCATTTATCACACGCATCAAGTTATTATGGCCAAACAGTGCACGCTTGACTGGAGCCAATTCATCTTCTGCCTCCATGCGCTCCTGCCCTTACTTCTGATAAGGAGAAGTGTCTTCGGACGCACCGAGAACCCCGTCTCAGCGTAATTATCACGCCGCCAATCTGCTTCCACTGACAATGACCTTGCGCGTGACCCGATATACTCGCTGAAGTCAGATGTTTGCGTTTGTAAGCGTCTGCATAAATAGCTGTTTGATGTACTGTAATGACTAGCATCAGCCTTAATTGCATGAAAGGAAAATAAGCGAGTAATTGAACTCTGAAGCTAGAGGATGAGACGCTCAATTTTGAGATGCAATATGTTGCTTCAATAACATTTTATTGAACAGATGCTTTTATAAAAACCTATGCTGTTATTGCGCTTGGTGCGTCTCGTGAACAAAGCTAGCGGAGTCATATAATGAAGTTTTTATAAGGTATCGACTCTCTTAAATGCCGTAATATCAACCCGTAACCCGTAACCCACCAGCTGTCGTGACGAAGCTACGTTTTTCATAGCTGTCATCCACGCTGGGAAGCTTTTGCGTTTATTGTCATGCAGAACAGGAAAATAAGATCTCGCTAGACGGATGTGCTACATGACAGGTCGGTGATAGCGCAGTAATTGTTTACCTGCACGGATCACTCATCCTCAACGTGACGGCACGATCGCTCAGATGACCGTGGAGGAAACATGATGTCTGTTAGCTGTGGCCTGATAGTCAGCTGTGTCACAAATGGGTCTGGTGACTTCTAAGTGAAGCACTTACATGTTGTGATTGTTGTTTATTTATACACAAGCTCCGCTGCAGAACCCATTGTCCCGATGTGTTGTCTACATACATGACTGTTTTTTAAGGTGTCTTCTCTTCTGATAGTGATGGACATTGAATAAATGTCTTGATCCACTAATAAGAGCAAAAATACACACAACACATGAACAGAGTGAAATGGCTCCATATTTGGCTAAAACGAATAGTATGGTATTATTGTATTGCATACTTAAAACACCTGTTTTTTTATATATATGTGAGTATATATATGTATATGTGTGTGTGTGTGTGTGTGTGTGTGTGTGTATATATATATATATATATATACACTGTGTGCAGAATTATTAGGCATGTTGATATTCTGGTCATATTTTTTTTTCCAAACACATTTTACCAATTCCAAACCACATCAGTCTTAATAAC